>NC_079173.1:7773681-7778681 GCF_947568905.1 Ostrea edulis | reverse complement strand
CTATCGTTGTATTATTTCTTAAAAGATGATATCCAGAGTTTCTGAGACCATCCTATCTCAGGGGAAAGGCAACTTTAGTGAGTTTATGAATATTGGATAACAAAATGGCTCAAACAAATATTGTTAATTGCCATCTTTCTTTGATAAAAGGGTCACTCATGTAGAAGAAGAAACGAATAATGATTCAATAGCCAATTTAATGATCTTATTCAAACAAATTATGCTTGATATGGCCAGAATATGCACACCAGTGATTGATATACTTTTTTTTGTAAACAAAAGTTACGCTTTCATTACATTAATCGTACGTAATCGTTATGAACAGTGTCAGTCTACGATATAATGTATACATTGTGTACCCACCATACGTCATAAAATGCGAAAGAGTTCGACAAAGGGAAATAACTTTTGGATAACTTGGAACTTGCGTATTGTATGTAACGAACTATGCCTATTACAAATGGAAAATTAATGTGATGTCCCTTGAACTTCACTGTAACTATTACACTGTAAAAAGAACAGGACTATTTAGAGACTATTAACCTCAACCGATAAATTAATTCCACTTTTTTTGAAAATCATAACATTTGTTGCCTGTCCTGTCGTTAGACCTTATTATAACCCCCCGCAACAAGTTGTGGGGGGGGGGGGGGTTATACTGGAATCGGGTTGTCCGTCTGTCTGTCCGTCCGTCCGTCTGTAGATGCAATGGTTTCTGGGCTCTAAAGCATTATCCTTTCCACCTACAGTCACCATATCATATATATGGACTACCCATGGGATGAAGATGTTCCCTATCGATTTTGGGGTCAAAAGGTCAAGTGCACTGGACATCGAAGTACAATATGGTTTCCGGGCTCTAAAGTGTTATCCTTTCCACCTACAGTCACCATATCATACATATGGACTACCCATGGGATGAAGATGTTCCCTATCGATTTTGGGGTCAAAAGGTCAAAGGTCAAGTGCACTGGACATCGAAGTAGCAATATGGTTCGGTTTGTCATGCCATTTGTTTTTTACACTCAGAAAAGAGGTAATTTATACCTATTACCAACACCCTTTGGGAGATTGGGGTAAAGCAGGGGGTATTCTTAGTGAGCATTGCTCACAGTACCTCTTGTTTAAGTATGAATATAAAACTTTGCTCAATACTATCTGCCTTGTGCTACTGACAATCCAATCATTAAAACATTCTTCACATCAGTGATGAAGATAAAAGTACTAATTTAAAAGATTCCTTATTTTCTGTGAAATGACTTGTGGATGTTAAATTGCGTGATCATGAAAGCACGAATGGACTATTGATCGAGAGTTTTAACAGAAATTTCAACAACATAAAAATGAAAGCAAGTAAATTTATTTCTCCTTTGGTGCTTTTTTGTGATTCCTCGCGTAGATTTAGGAATCTAAAGTATGCATTAAATGTGTGACTTTTACCGAGATACTCATTCATTGTATACGTTCTGACTACCTCCACAGAAAGATGACATCCTGATAGTGCCGTACACAGATGTGGGGTGGACTCCGTACTTCCCTCTGCTCGGGGGCCTGGTAACAGAAATGGGAGGGCTTGTGTCACATGGAGCTGTCGTGGCCAGGGAGTTCCAGCTGCCTTGTGTGGTCAATGTACCAAACGCAACTCTGTTGTTACAATCGGGTAAATGTCGTAGTGGAGTTTTAACTTCCTTGTATGGTCAATGTACCAAACGCAACTCTGTTGACTTCTGATAATGAATCCTGACAGATTTCAAAAAGAATAAGTTGTATGTAACTGTATTAATTTTAATACATGAAATCAGTACTGTATTGCAGTTATCCATCATTTATTTCATATTGAAATATGAAGTTGAATCAACATGGTCAAGAAACCCGATATACGGTAGATATTTTTTTTTCAAATTTTAGGTGATGATGTTGTTCTGGATGGATTAGCAGGAAAAATTGAAAAATTAGAAAGCAGCAAGAACTGATTAGCTGAAAGCACCTTAGATATCACATAAGAAAAAGGAATCCTTGGTAGACTAAATCTATGTACATGTAACTAATAGTAACAGCATTCAACCTTGTATACGATGTATTACCATGTCTACGATGTGTTACCATGTCTACGATGTATTACCATGTATGCAATAGGTTACCGTGTATACCATATGTTACTATGTATACGATTTCTTACCATGTATACGATATGTTACTGTGTATACGATATGTTACCATGTATACGATATGTTACCATGTATATGATGTGTTTCTATGTATACGATGTGTTTCTATGAATACGATGTGTTGCTATGTATACGATATATTACCATGTATACGATATGTTACCATGTATACGATATGTTACCATGTATATGATGTGTTTCTATGTATACGATGTGTTGCTATGTATACGATGTGTTGCTATGTATACATTAGTTACTGTATATACAATATGTTACTATGTCTATGATATGTTACCAGATGATGATATCATAAGTGGACAGTGTACGGTTTGAACTTAATTTGGTCCCTAGAAATTTAAGAATTCATGTGAAATCTTTGAAATATGGAATATTTTGTTGTTGTTGCTAAACTATGAATATATTTACCACCAATTTTGTGCCAATATGTGTAATGTGATGTTAGAAATGAAATATTTCATCTTATTATATACTTTCAATTTCACCTCTTCTTTATTCTTTAAAAGTTTGCGGGCATATATCACACGATATATGCCCGGAAACATTCCGGCCCGCAAACATTACGTCACAATCAATACACAAGCAAATTACTACGTCGTTAATTTTCAAATTTTTCGTGTTTTTCATCTTTTACTCAGTTAAACCAATAAAGAAATTGTAAAAAATAAATTATTGTTAGTTTCTACATGAAATTGAAAGTATATAATAAATAGGTTATAGACTTTGTATGGGAAAATATGACGACCTCGTTTTTTGTCGCGGACGGACCTCGCAAGCTCTGTCCGTCTACGCGCCAAAAAACTCGGTCGTCATATTTTCCCATACAAAGTCTATAACCTATAAATATGTGCTGTTATTTTAGACCAAAAAATTATTTTTTATGTGTTGTTTTTTTTTATCTGTTTTCATTTCAAAGTTAAGAATAGAACACAGTTCACTGAAACATACATTTGTAGAACTGATACAGTAAATGATGTGAATCTTGTTCACTATAAATAATGTCATAGTGTACCATATTACATGTAGTTTATTCACAACTAGATAATCAGGTATAAATAATTAATTAGTTTGTATACCTCACTTATTTAACATTTTAACATAATAAGATGTATATCATTGGATTCTTTATATTTAGTTAGTATCAGAACTAGTTACTACAGTTGACCTTCAGTATCTCGAACTATATATCGAGGGAGCACTGTACTTATAAATTTCAAGGATATGTCGCAGTGATTCGGAAGTCCCGACCACTTATTCTTTAAGTAATTTACCCTCGAAATCTTGAATCCTCAGATATTTCGGAAGTTTTTCCTCAGTCCCATCAAGTCTGAGATAACAAGGTTTGACTGTACAGTACTCCCTTGATATATAGCCAACTTTTGCTTAAGATGAATTTGGGCAATAAAGTGGGGGTGGCAATGTATCGAATTCACCATTACGGACGATGCACTGAGCAGTCAAAAGAAATTCAATTCTGTAAATTTATTTGGGTTCCTTTCTGTATAAACATTTAGATTATCTTGAGTTTAATTCAGCAATTATTAGTAATTAACCTGACCACCTAAATACCTGACCAGCGTGTCACACCTCACTGCACCGCTATCAATGTACATGCAGGTGTGATTACTGATGTGTTTTAGGTAATTGGCATTATTATCAAGGGTAAACAGTATAAAATTTTATCATTTGTTATTGAAAATCAGTGGCATATGGCATTATGTGGGGTTGGCATTATAACAGGGGTGTTAATGTGGAGAGAAATCTGTTCTCTAGGATTTTCAGGCAATATGTGGGGTGGCATTATGAGAGGGGAGAGGTGGGAGGGGGGAGGCAATATATTGAGGGAGCACTGTACTTATAAATTTCAAAATGTTTTAAATCAATATTTAATATTACTGATAAGACATGGTTGAATATTTTTTCAAAATAAGAAATTCTGAATTTCAAATGATTACATACATACATATGAAGGAATGTCATCATTACAATTTTTTCATTGTTTTATTTTTGTATTATTTTTCAGATATATTCTCAAAATAAGAAAATTGACACAGCCTTAAGTATAAGCATTTTCGAAGTATATATATTGTAAGAACCATTATCTCAGTTTTAAATTTTACATAATAGTCCACAGTTTGTTCAAATTATAAGTGTCTGATTATATTAGTCCCTGCCCCTTTCAGATGAACTCGTCGATCAGTTTAATATGTGAGTGGCTGTTTACACCTATTGCATTTATTTATCCTCGACAAAGGAATATAGAATTATACTTGGAACAACATGCAGGAAGTTTTTGGTTGTTTACTTATTTTATGTGTGATATAAGTGGCTGTAGATTTTACTAGAAAGAAGATGGTTGATATTAAAATATATTGATATAGAAAATATATGCCTCAGTTATCTAACTTACTTTTTAGGACACCTGTGCATCATTAATGTAACTTGAGTGAAAAGAGTTGCACTTTATTTCCATTTGTCGTTTGTAAAGTATTGAACATTTTAATTTCTTCTTTGAAACTATTGACTAAATCTGCCAATGTACATGTTTTGAACCAAGTTTGTGAATTTTGTGTTCTCTGCCACTGTGAAGGCCTTAAAAGCCGGTAAAAAAAAATCTAGTGCAATCTTTAAAAATCTCAGCTTAAGTCTATACTCCTGAACATCAAGAAAACAAACCAAGTGCATTTTATTATCATTAACTAATTTCAGTTTTTTGTTGTTGTGACAGCACTAAGATGATCAGTAAGCCTAAAGGAAAATTTAAAATACTATATGTCTGTTTAAAAATATTATATACAGCATGGAATTTTCTAC
>NC_079173.1:7483681-7768681 GCF_947568905.1 Ostrea edulis | reverse complement strand
TGTAGCTGCCCATTGTGCCACACCTTAAGGTATATATTTGAAATGTTTATTATTAACTGATTGATAATTATGTACGTTGAACTATTTTTTTATCAGTATATTTCTCTACTATGAAATGGCCGGTTTTTTTTTTGTTTTTTTTTTTTATCAATGACTATAAATTTTGTTACTTTTTGAAGTAAAGTAATAAAGTCGATCATATACATTTCATTGGAATATTTTGACTTCTTTAAAGGGAAATACGAATATGAATTTATGTAATTGTATATTTTGTTGCATATGTAATGTGGTGTGTGATTTGTTAATTTCAGATCTGCCACTGCCTTTAGTTCCTAATAAATTTAATAATAAAACCTACGTCGCTTGGTTATATATATAATTACAAACAAATTTTGCAGTGCCCAAATACAGACCATCTTATACACAATCCCATCCTCACAAGTCAAGGTTTTGTGATACGTATAATCACAAAACCTTGACTTGTGAGGATGACACAGTCCACGTTGTGTTATTGTTCTGCCAGCTGGACATGTCATTAGCGGTGATGTTCAAGTTATATATATGAAAATGAGGACCTGAAATCACTTATTTTAAAAGGTCCTGAATTCAAAGAACCTCGGTTTTTCAATTGGCGACAGAACGTTAACTTCATCTGGATTCTGTCGAATATTATGCAAGCCGATGCTACCGGTACTACATGTAACTAAGATCCTGTCTCGGTCTCAGTCCCGTGACTAAACCCCGGTCTCGGTCTCTGTCTTCGGTCTCGTGACTACAATTCGGTCTCGGTCTACACCGTCTTCGCTAGCCAAGGGTTTACGATCCGCTCCGTCTTTGTAGAGAAGCGGGGCGGATCGTAAACCCTTAAGCTTGGCTAACGAAGATGGGTCTACACAGGTTCCCCGCTGATTGGTGGTATGCACAAACAATGGGTCAGCTGTACTTTTAATACATTCTCTACCCAGAGTTCTGTGCGCTACTCGCACTAAAATGATCAGTCATTCAAAAATTACCTGTTAAACACCAAGTACTCTGATCTACACACAAGATGCTGGAGTTCCTAATTGACAATATACATGTACATACAGGCTTCGTACTTTGGTGATCATGCAGGTCTTCCAACAGTCTGTTGAAAATCCCATGGGCACGAATTGTGCTCCTTTGCTAGCTGACCTGCTTCTACATGTATATTCTTATGAGGCAGAATGTATTCAAAAGCTTCTACATGAGAAGAAAAAAGCTGAAATTTACATGAAAGATATATGACGTAATGGAGATTCAAGTTTATTAAAATCATGATCCCTGGGGGTAGGGTGGGGACACAATATGGGGTCCAAATTCTAAGTGCAGAAAATCTCTTGCTGTGGACTTCAACTCGACATTTAGATATATCGAAAACAAACGTTTAACAATATACATTTTCATTCATATGTCGATTCGATATATACCATTGAACTCGAAATAAAAGACACCACAGAGTCTTCTACATCTGCTTCGTACTTAGATATTTTATTGAGCATAGATAATACTGTTAACAGCAAACTAACAACTCAGCTTAATGACATACGGGATGATTTCAGCTTATCCGTTTTCAACTTCCCATATTTACAATGTATACATGTAGCAATATTCCATTATCAACTGCATATGGTGTTTATGTATCTCAACTGATTCGATACCCAAGAGCTTGTTCTGCGTATGATCAATTTTTAAACGGAGGCAGGCTACTGACAAACAAGTTGATGTTACAGGGGGTGCAAAAGTCTCGTTTAAAGTCAGCATTTCGTAAATTCTGTGGTCGTTATATAACGATTTAGTTTGCCAATACAACCTTTCATTGGGTCAAATGTTGTTTGACTCTTTATACACTGATTCTGATTACGGATTACTCCGTTTACCTGATCTAGATAAAGGGCTTATGGCGGATGTGACCGATCGACATGGGATCCCACCTCTAGTAGTATGTCCAGGGATGCGTTTTTGCCCAACTGTTAAAATTTTATATATTCCCCATTGGAGCTACGAGATTGATCACTGTACGGTATCTTCACCTTTTCATACTTTTTTCACCCAACAGAGATGGGTCAAACTCGGGGGAAAAAGTGTTGAGTAAAGCATTTTCTGTAATAGCGCTATATATTTCCCGCTTTAAATGAAGAGGCTAATAAAATGTCTATAAGTCTTGTTGCAAGATGTTAATGGGCTTCGCTCGTCTCAACGGTCACACCGTACAATATATTATCTAATTTGAATTATTGTGTCGCACACATATTCCTGCAATGATATTAGTTCCTGAGAAAATTGAATGTTTATCAAAGGCGTTGCAAGTGTGTCGTTATTTTCACTAAATTGCAATTTTGAAATCGTTCTAAAAAGACTCTGCACTGCCCCTTCCATCCCTGTAACGAGATCACTATGACCATGTCAACGAAGGAATGAAAATTACCCAATTAGTGCCTGAAACAAATGCAAGTGTATCATGCATGCAGACCGGAACTTATGTTATTACTGGAACCAAAGACCCAATGCCAAATACCTGTATCAAAAATCTATGCGACACCGGCAAGAAGCGGAAGTAAGCATATCCCAGAATTCTACCATGGAAACATCAACATGGCTGCACCGAGCGAAGTGACAGCTCTTCTGAAACGAGGAAAACGTAGCCTGGCCAGTCTGTTTAAAGGAGAATGGTCGCGGCGAAATGGTTCTCCGAAAGCGTTCAAAGAATTTCTTGACTATTTATTTGATCCTAGACGGAAGTCAATCGAAGACGTCGACACGATTGATTGGTGTCGCTGGATCATCGCAGGAGGAGCAACATTTGATGAGTTTTCAGCAGCAGGTGCGCGAATCAGATTAATGAATTACGAGTAAATAAAGTTGTTCCAGAACAGTTTGCACCAACCAATAATCACAATAGCATATGTTTTTCCTTGATTTTATTTTAAAATTCTATATTTAATACAAGGCATAGCTTTTTTTGTGTGCTATTAAACAGGTTGGGAACACTTCCCCTACAGCGAGATATTCTCGTGAAAACGCGATTATCCCGTACAACCGAGAAAAACACCCGTGGAATACATCTCTTCGTGTTTCACATGAAAAGAAGAAAAAGTGCTAAAATGTCTGATACTTCTGTAAATATATTAATCGAAACAAAAACACTCACAATGTGTATTGGATTTCAGACTGCTTCCCTCTTACGCAGCAACTAAGATATGAAATATCTTGACTGTGTTGTCAGTTTCATAGAAACAATTTGCATCATGTTGAGTGTGTGTCACACTTATTCAGCGTTGCACAGGATTTTTCCATTATTGTCAATAAAGACGCCAAAACACCTGTTTATGGTCATGTTTACTTTTTCGCTAAAGAGGGATAATCGCATTTTAGTGAGAATATCTCACTATAGAGGAAGTGTTCCCAACCTGTTAAGACAAGCTTCATGCATGCATTTGATAAAATTTTGCAAACATGTTAAAGAAATGATATTGATGTATTCTTTATTACAGTGAAACAATATGACAATGCTGTGACATGTGGCCTGGTGTGGACAAAGAATTATGTAGCATATCGCTGCAGAACCTGTGGAATTTCACCCTGCATGTCCCTTTGCTATGAGTGTTTTCATTCAGGGAACCATGAAGGTCATGATTTTAATATGTTTCGGAGCCAGGCAGGTGGTGCCTGTGACTGTGGGGATGTCAGCGTTCTCAACAAATCGGGGTAAATGTTAAGTAGTGCATGTATTTAATACATACCATATGATTTACCTGCAATGATGTTGCCCTATCAGATATTTTTTATTCTGACGTTTTCGGAATAGGGCTACAATTCCATAGTATCTCCGTAATGGTGCAAACAATTTTTTATGAATAACTGATAATAAGCTCCGTGTATTTGTCCCAAATGTTGTTTACACCAAAAGGAGTACCAAGTTTGTGCTTGGGCATGTCTAATAAAGGTGTTTTTCATTAAACATCATGTACAGCATGCAAAATTCTTCGTCTGCTCCACCATGCTTGTTATCGTGAGATCTCGTAGGTGGATCTACTGAAAAACCTAAACATTGACAATCTGCGCGAAAATGAAGTTACTTGAGCCAAAGAAAGGAAAATCATATGGTTGCAGAAGGAATTTACACTCTGCTGTTCGTTTTTTAACTTGATATTAAATCTAAACCTTTTCAATACCGACGAAATAGCTTTCTCCTCTGTACTTGTCCATTGATGTAAATACTACCTTATGTAGCATGTACATGTAAATACTACCTTGTGTAGCATATGCAATCTTCGCGAAAACTCACTAGCCCGATGCTACTAGATTTCATGCCGCGCCGGGCTAGTAAAATCTGAGTATTCATTGGCCCGACGGCCTAGTAAAAAATACGACTTATGTATGGTACAAATTGTCTTTAGAAATCAAAGTATTTAGAACGCTTCAGTCAGTGACCCTATTTTAATACTTTGACGAGCGTCTCGATGACATGATAACGGCAACTAAGTAAAAATAAACACTTTCACCATGAACGCTTTGGAAAAATTGAAATCTGGAGCAAAGAGATAATTTATTTTTTGTCTTGGGCTAGTAGATTTTTTTCTGGGCTAGTGAATTTTGTGAATCTACTAACCCTACTGGCTAGTGGGTTCAAAAAGTTTTCACAAAGACTGCATATGCAAATAACTTGACAATCGGAAGATGAAACTCCAGTGCATCAAACATGGTACACAAATATGAGTCGAGAAATTGAAATATAATATCGAAATTGTTGAAAACGGTAGAGTAGAGCCTCACAAATCGTAAGTTGCAGGTTGTAAATTTATATATAATATTGACTAAGAACATAGAATATAATTTTTTATTTTTATTGACGTAAAGAAAGTCAGCAAATGTTTAGAATGATCGAAAATGTTGTAGGAGTGAATCACTACCACATTTGCACCATTACAGATGTAGCCCCCCCCCCCCCTCCCCTTAAGAGGAAAAAAAATCGGAGAGGGCTATGTTATTGCAGCTACATATGATTATGTGATTTGATGTTGCACTACATTTTTATATTGATAATTTCAAAAATATATCTGCAGTCCATTGACATTATGTGAAAACTTTACAACTTAGATATAATTTTTTTTATATTAAAGGGACATGGACATGATTTGAACTGAAAATTTTCAAATTTTATTTTTCCATTTTTATTGTTTACTAAAGTATTTCTAATCATCAACTAAAATTTGAATATCAGTTGTTGAGTTACAAGTGAGATACAGCACCCACAATTCCTTGTTGCATAAACAAGGCTTAAATTTTGTGCCATGTTTTTGTTTACATATAGATTGCTCAATAGAAGATATCACGTTTAGAACAAATTTAATGAGATGTGACAAACACTTAAAACTGTTTAATTGTATTAAGAATTATTTGTAATTTAAAATATCTGCTTTTAAACGAAACTTTTACTAATATAGTTAACCTATGTAAACAAACACATGGCACGAGCCTTGTTTACATAACAAAGAATTGTGAGCTCTGTATCTCCCATGTACCTTGACAACTGATATCTAAATTTTTGCTAACCATTTGAAGTACCTTAGTTAAGTATTCTAAACATTAAAAATAAAAAAATAAAATTTGAAAAAATTTCAGCTCAAACCGTGTCCATGTCCCTTTAAGTGTAACTATTTCCCAGTTTCTGTGGTGTTAATTTGCATGAAAGAGAACTTGGTTAACTGAATATTGTGTTATGGAGTGAGTTTAAGTATGGTTTTCATCTTGTTTGTTTGTTCATATTATTTTATAGATTCTGTTCCCGCCATGGTCCGGACAGGAAGAACCTGAATGTCACGCCTCCCCCAGACCTTCTCGCTATTGCCGAGGCCCTGATGCCAAGAATTATTCTTAGACTTATTCATCATTTTCGAGACAACTGTAAACCAATGGGTAAAGACTGATGATGATTTTAATGCAGGGATGTAAATAAGAACTCGCCCACTTGCCAATGTGACTAAACAGTCTCTGTGGGCCCCTTAAATTCTAATTCTAATCACCCACTTTTCAACTATAAAATACCATTGTAATTTTTCCATTTTATTTCCAAGTATTATTTAGTTCAAGTAAATTAGATGGTTCTGTTACTATTTGCAACTTTAGGACTAGGCTATTAAGCAATGTGTTCACCTTCTGTATCCAATATGATGCAAATTTTGACAGCGTTTTTTTGCTAGGAATATTTATCGTTGGGTTCGTGACTTTTTTTTTTTTTTTTTTACCGCAAATGCATTTCTGACAATTAAGATAGGTATTCTACAACATTTCTGAACTATAAATTTTCTTTAAAGATGTGGTTTCATATACAGAAAAATGCATGCCAAATAAATATACTGCAAAGAATCGTCCTCGGTCCAGATTGTCGTTTTAAAAATAATTTTTGTATACTGGTTATAGTGTAAATTGGTGGTATTCAGGGGACATAAATGACTATTACATGCATTACAGAACAAATTAATTTGCAGTCCATTTTTAATTGATGTATCATGAAATTAAAGAACAAAAGTTGTAACAGGTTTTGGATGTGGGCTAATTGTTTCAATGTGGGTACTTTAAAGATTTTTTTTGGGGGGGGGGGGGGGGGGGAGACTTGGTCCCTAAAAAGCTCGGTGAATTTTCATCCCTGCATTGTTTTTTATTGCAGTAAATTTCAAGATATATATTTTTTGCTATTAAAAATAATTTAAGAACAGGAACATCAAATAATCAAAATAACAGTGTGTATTCTAAGAAGAGGTTTTGATAAGGCTGATTTTTGGCCCACGGTAAATTAGAAACTATTGTGATTGGTAATATTCGCTAATGTCTCCTTTATCATATTTTATGATTTTTTTTTGCATAAGCAACATGCTTGTATGATATTAGTCACATGATTAAGGGTAATCTGAAGGACCTATCTAAAATCACTTCAGAGGAGAGTGGTAATTAACTGCATATTGATTATTACCCGGTAATTAGTGTAGAAATGTTAATAAATTAGGAATTTTATGGTAAAATATGAAACAACTTTGAATGAGTAGTGCAAATTTTTAATATTTCATTAAAAAAAAAGAAAAATGTTATTGTAATGAACACCAGTAGAATTCCTTGTAAATTCCTGGTTTTGTGTTATTTATTGGATATAGAAATAAGAACTTTACAATGGCAAGTTTAAAGCCAAATGATTGTTAATTTTTCCAAATAACAATGTCATAAAATCATTTTACATTCAAATTACATTTATCACTGGAATGCTGGCATCTGAACAATTTAATCATGTATTGTTATTGAAAATTGTGACACTGTCCCAAACTTCTGATTATGTGATATTATATAGTGAATGACTACACCAAAGCTACATGTATGTTCACAAAAGGTTAATTTCGTACATGCACAGTTCATGATTGTGTTTGATGGTGTGGGAAGATTATGTAAAGCCCAATGAAATTTGTTTTTAACAGCATATCGAGACACGTTCAGCCTGGCAATGAATGATGCCGAGCACTTCCTGTCTTTTCTGCACAGCCTCAGTGACATGGGTGCAGCCATGCGGAAAGTAATAGGACTGGCTTTGACGAACACTACTGTGTACAAGTATCTAACAGAAGGTAGGCAATTACACCGTATATTTCAAAACCACTGAACCCGGTCTATAGATATCAAACATTCAGTTTTGGTCATGTAATGTGATGCGTGTTATGTTTAATTGATACATGTAATGTGATGCGTGTTATGTTTAATTGATACATGTAATGTGATGTGTGTTATGTTTAATTGATACATGTAATGTGATGTGTGTTATGTTTAATTGATACATGTAATGTGATGTGTGTTATGTTTAATTGATACATGTAATGTGATGTGTGTTATGTTTAATTGATACATGTAATGTGATGTGTGTTATTGTGTCGCCTGTGTTACGCAGTGGCGACATATAGGGATCACTATCCGTCGTCCTGCGTCGTCGTCTGGCGGCGTCGTCGTCACAAAAAATTTCTGTCACAGTTTTCTCAAGAACCACATGGGGCAACTCCCTGATATTTGGCACAGAGCATCAGTGTGGCCAACTGTATTGTGTAAGACATTTTCGAATCTGTCGCTTATCAACTTCCTGTTTGCCGAGACTTAGAATTTTTTACAGCAAAAAAATTTCTGTCACAGTTTTCTCAAGAACCACATGGGGCAACTCCCTGATATTTGGCACAGAGCATCAGTGTGGCCAACTGTATTGTGTAAGACATTTTCGAATCTGTTGCTTATCAACTTCCTGTTTAGTGACAAAAACCATTTCAATAATTTACTTTTTCAACATTATACGTGATATATTACATATAGAATGAACTAGCAGGCGACACATGTCTTCCGGGGAAGACTTAATACTGCGTGTTTAATACATGTAATGTGATGTGTGTTATGTTTAATACATGTAATGTGATGTGTGTTATGTTTAATTGATACATGTAATGTGATGTGTGTTATGTTTAATTGATACATGTAATGTGATGTGTGTTACAGTGGAGGAGCTTCCCGATTATTCCAACAGCTATTTCGTGGAAAGTCAGAAGAATTACCTAACAGAGTTGAAGAGTCTTCAAGTTCCCAAGGGATTCGAGGACTTTGATAGTACGTAGTGTGAATTACTTATAGAATATATAGTAGTAAAGAAATCAATTATAAACCTGATTACATTGTGCTACATATTATCTAACAATTCATTTTAAAAATTTTAAAGGAATTTATTTTAACTGTCAGTAAATCTTGTTATAATTTAGGTGGTAAGACCTGGATTTCTCGAAACTATCTAAATGTCAAAACTTGGATTTAAATCAGATATTTTACTAAAATTTTGACTGTTCAAATAGAAGAAAACTTGAACTGAAGTTTGATATTTTTTTTCGAGAAATCCAAGCCTGGTACGAAGGCCGAAAAGGTTAATTTTTTTGGCAATAAATCAAATAGTCTGAGTTATGAAATATGATACAACCAAACTTAAGATAAGGTAGCTTGTTACAACTAGAGATTTTATGCTGTAGATTCCTAAATAAATGCGAGGAATTATTTATCGTGTAATTTCACAATTGGCATCAACTTACGAAAGTATAATTATTCACCTATTTTCTGTTGTTAAAATACTCGTAAGAAAGCTTGATTAGCAGACCACACACAAATTTATGTTCACACGATTTGACGTATACAAGTCATTTTACCATATTAAGTACTCGCATAAAATAAGGAATCGACAGCACTCGGTGTTTACAACTGATGTTTCCCTGGTGTCAACAGATCTCCCTGGCCTGTCTCAGACACTGCATCACAACTGTTTGCTGGATGAACTTGTGTTTTGGATGGTCAAGTATGAGTTTCCAGAAAAGTTGGTCACTTTGCTGTTAAGTCTGCTGCCAGATGACCACTACAAGGTAAGATTATATTGACCGGTACGAGGACTTTAACCTTCCTATAATTACTGAAAGTTAAAAGATATGTTGACAGTTAATAAGAACTATTCACCGTGACTTGTATGAGGGCTTTTATCTTTCTATAGATATTGTCTGGTGTTACAACTATCTTTATATAGATATTGACTGGTGTGACAACTTCTATTTTTCTATAAATATTGACTGGTGTGACGATTTTTACCTTTCTATGAATAAGAAGAGTAAGAGTTATGTTGACTGCACGTATGGGGACTTTTGCCTTTCTGTGAATAAAAGGTCAAAGTTATGTTGACTGATATGAAGGCATACCACTCTATAGATCAGTAAAAATAAAAGTTATGTTGACTGGACATGTGGGGACTTATAAGTAAAAGGTGAAAATCATATTGACTGGTACGAGAAACTTTTACCCTTCTGTAAACAAGTAAAAGGTAAGAATTATGTTGATTTGCATGAAGACTTGCCTTCAGATTATAAAAGATTTTTTCTCTCTTGGTACATTGATTATAATGTCATATGTAGAGAGATGAAATAATCAATACTTGTAAATATTTAAAATCACAATGCCAATAGTTCAAATACTTAAAAATAGAATCTTTGTGTACTGTTTATTAAACAGGAATCCTTCACAAAGGCCTTTGTGAAGCACTACAGTAGGATCTCGTTGGTACTGGTGAAAGGTCTGAAGAGGACGGAGATCGGGAACCGTGTTGTCCACATCAGCGTCCAGCTGTTCAGTAATGAGGGCCTAGCCTGTCAGATGGTGCAGGAGTACAACCTGCTATACACGCTCATTATTAGTCTGACACACATGATCGAGAACACTCTCCTGGAAAGTTCACTAGAGGGTGTGTATATAATCAAAATCAAAATACTGAAAGTACCGAAAAGCTCTATTGTGTATATACAAAATAATAACATTAACTGAAGTTCACTAGAGGGTGTGTATATAATCAAAATCAAAGTACTGAAAGCACTGAAAAGCTTTTCTGTTTGTATTTTACAGACTTCCTGTATTTTATAGACTTGTATGTTGTTTGTATTTTACAGACTTTCTGTATGTTATAGACTTGTATGTTGTTTGTATTTTACAGACTTCCTGTATTTTATAGACTTGTATGTTGTTTGTATTTTACAGACTTTCTGTATGTTATAGACTTGTATGTTGTTTGTATTTTACAGACTTCCGACTGAATTTCCATATGGTGGTGGACTGCACCAATGACATCATGAAGGAGCACATTTACTGGCCGATCGTCAGTGATTTCATTAATCTCCTGGCTCATAAGAAGGTGGCCCATAAATTCCTGTCGGACAGTCGACTGGTGGTGATGTGGCTGGACCTGCTGTCCTACTTCCAGGGAATGAATCTGAATCACCGAGAACTCAGTCAGCACGTAGAGTTTGAGTCGGAGACTTACTATGCTGCTTTTTCTGCAGAACTGGAAATTGCTTCAGCTCCTATGTGGTCCCTTATATCTCATTGTAAAACTGCAGTAAGTTTCTCATCTATATTCCAGTTGCATTCCTGCAAGTCTATAATAATCTCCTCTAAGTCTATAATAATCTCCTGCAAGTCTATAATAATCTCCTGTAAGTTTATAACAATCTCCTGTAAGTCTATAACAATCTCCTGTAAGTCTGTAACAATCTCCCATAAGTCTGTAACAATGACCTGTAGGTCTGTAACAATCTCCTGTAAGTCTACTATAACAATCTCCTGTAAGTCTATAACAATCTCCTGTAAGTCTATAACAATCTCCTGCAAGTCTATAACAATCTCCTGTTAGTCTATAACAGTCTCTTGCAAGTCTTTAACAATCTCCTGTAAGTCTATATTAATCTCCTGTAAGTCTGCAACAATCTCTTGTAGGTCTATAATAATCTCCTGCAAATCTACTATAACAATCTCCTGCAAGTCTATAACAATCTCCTGTAAGTCTGTAACAATCTCCTGTAAGTCTGTAACAATCTCCTGTAAGTTTATAACAATCTCCTGCAAGTCTATAACAATCTCCTGTCTCCTGTAAGTCTATAACAATCTCCTGTAAGTCTGTAATAATCTCCTGTAAGTCTATAACAATCTCCTGCAAGTCTATGATAATCTCCTGTAAGTTTATAACAATCTCCTGTAAGTCTATAACAATCTCCTGTCTCCTGTAAGTCTGTAACAATCTCCTGTAAGTCTGTAACAATCTCCTGTAAGTTTATAACAATCTCCTGCAAGTCTATAACAATCTCCTGTCTCCTGTAAGTCTATAACAATCTCCTGTAAGTCTGTAATAATCTCCTGTAAGTCTATAACAATCTCCTGCAAGTCTATGATAATCTCCTGTAAGTCTATAACAATCTCCTGTAAGTCTAACAATCTCCTGTAAGTCTATAACAATATCCTGTAAGTCTGTAATAATCTTCTGTAAGTCTGTAACAATCTCTTGTAGGTCTATAATAATCTCCTGTAAGTCTATAACAATCTCCTGTAAGTCTGTAACAATCTCCTGTAAGTCTATAACAATATCCTGTAAGTCTGTAATAATCTTCTGTAAGTCTGTAACAATCTCTTGTAGGTCTATAATAATATCCTGTAAGTCTGTAACAATCTCCTGTAAGTCTATAACAATCTCCTGTAAGTCTGTAACAATCTCCTGTAAGTCTATAACAATATCCTGTAAGTCTATAACAATCTCCTGTAAGTCTATAACAATCTCCTGTAAGTCTATAACAATATCCTGTAAGTCTATAACAATCTCCTGTAAGTCTATAACAATCTCCTGTCTCCTGTAAGTCTATAACAATCTCCTGTAAGTCTGTAACAATCTCCTGTAAGTCTGTAACAATGACCTGTAGGTCTGTAACAATCTCCTGTAAGTCTACTATAACAATCTCCTGTAAGTCTATGACAATCTCATGTAAGTCTGTAACAATCTCCTGCAAGTCTATAATAATGTCCTGTAAGTCTATAACACTTTTCTGTAAGTCTGTAACAATCTCCTGTAAGTCTATAACAATCTCCTGTAAGTCTGTAACAATCTCCTGTAAGTCTATAACAATGTGTCCTATAAGTCTGTAACAATTTCCTGTAAGTCTATAACATTCTCCTGTAAGTCTACTATAACAATCTCCTGTAAGTCTATAACAATCTCTTGTAAGTCTACTATAACAATCTCCTGTAAGTCTATAACAATCTACTGTAAGTCTACTATAACAACCTCCTGTAAGTCTATAACAATCTCCTATAAATCTGTAATAATGTCCTGCAAGTCTATAACAATATCCTGTAAGTCTATAACAATCTCCTGTAAGTCTATAACAATCTCCTGTAAGTCTATAACAATCTCCTGTAAGTCTATAATAATCTCCTGTAAGTCTATAACAATCTCCTGTAAGTCTGTAACAATTTCCTGTAAGTCTGTAACAATCTCCTGTAAGTCTATAACAATCTCCTGTAAGTCTGTAACAATTTCCTGTAAGTCTGTAACAATCTCCTGTAAGTCTATAACAATCTCCTGCAAGTCTATATCAATCTCCTGTTAGTCTATAACAGTCTCTTGCAAGTCTTTAACAATCTCCTGTAAGTCTATATTAATCTCCTGTAAAGCTGTAACAATCTCTTGTAGGTCTATAATAATCTCCTGCAAATCTACTATAACAATCTCCTGCAAGTCTATAACAATCTCCTGTAAGTCTGTAACAATCTCCTGTAAGTCTGTAACAATCTCCTGTAAGTCTCTAACAATCTCCTGTAAATCTAACAATCTCCTGTAAGTCTCTAACATCTCCTGTGGGTTTGTAGTTAATTTAGGTTCCTGTAAATCCTTGATAAGTATCTGGTACATATATTCTTGTCAAGTCCTTGAAAATTTTTGATACCGTTATCTTCTGTAAAACATGATTGTAAAGGGGGTGGGGTATCTTCAGTAAAACTCTTATAAGTCTGTGGAACACATTACACCCCCTTCCCCATCAAACACACACAAACAAATGTAATAGGTGGTTTATAGGAGTCACCATCACTGTCTGTCATTTATTGATCCCATTTTGGTAGAAATAGGTGTGTCTTTACTCTGAACCAAGGTCATTTGATCAAAGTCAAGGTCACTGGAGAAAAGGGTTGAATATGTCACAGTTTGAAAAAGTTTCACATTGGCAGTCTTCTCTTTACAGCTCTAGTTAACATAATTTATCTCTCATAAAGATCTGATCAATTTATATTCCTGCAAATCCCATGTGTTTTGGGCAGCAGCTCTAGTTAACATATCTCTCTCATAAATATCTGATTTTATATTCTTGAAAATCCACAGTATGTATCATTATTTAATTCTGGTGGATCTGAGCTTGAATAGTGTCATTATTTAATTCTGGTGGATCTGAGTTTGAATAGTCTCTTTGTTTAATTCTGGTTGATCTGAGCTTTAATAGCCTCATTATTGAATTTTGTTGAATCTGAGCTTTAATAGCCTCATTATTGAATTTTGTTGAATCTGAGCTTGAATAGTCTCATTATTGAATTCTGGTGGATCTGTGCTTGAATAGTCTTATTATTGAATTCATTTGATGGTGTGACTTTATCCATTTTCAGGACAGTAGAGAACAGGTTCTAAACATGATCAAGGTGTGTGTGGATGCTCTCCAAGACTGGTTTGATGCCATCAACTGTAAAGAGTCTACAAAGGTGAGTACTCAGAAAGTACACAAAGGACAGTTAAAAAGTGCACAAAGGTCATTAAATACACAAAGGTTAATTAATTTAGAAGACAGGTGTATTATTCAATTCTCTGATTAGTGAGGAAGCGGCTGTAATGGTTGACATTTTTGAGCTAATGATCACAGATAAGAAGCATGGCTTAGATTAGATTGTTGTCATCTGCCCAGGACAGGGTACTATAACTAAACCAACTTTTATTTGTGAATTATCGTGAATTACCAACTCAAAACGTGTTTAAGTTGTAATATTCATGAGTGAGTCACAAATATACAGACCCTGAAACGTGCTACTACACCTTAAAAACGAACCGAACCGTTCCGTGCAAGAAACGAACCGTACCGTTCAAGAGACGTACCGTACCGTGCAAAAAACGAACCGTACCGTTCAAGAAACATACCGTCCCGTTCAAGAAATGAACTGTATCGTTCAAAAAGCGTACCGTACCGTGCAGAAAGCGTGCAGGATAATATTATGCAAACCCCGCCCCCAAAAGCCCGAAAGCGTACCGTACCGTGCAGAAAGCGTGCAATTTATGTCACGTGACCCACTTTTTCAGCCACAGTATATTATTTTCACAATGGCGCCCGATGGGAAAGGAGGTCGTAGACTATCGCTGGCTATTCGAAGCATTATCCTCAAACATCATGAAGCTGGGTTATCAACTGTGAAAATCACCGAGTTGCTTAAAACCGATTAGAAAAATTGTCACGTTCTACACTGTAATATTTTCATTACTTTATTAGCAATAATTTTGACAAATCTTTTTCTCTTCTACATTGATAACGACCCATATAGATAGATGTAGATTGGCGGATTTATTATATACACTAATAAACAATTTTTAATTACATCGACAGAGAAATAAATAGATACATACATGTGTAAAAGAATGTTAAATTGATGCAAAGCATCAAATCGGCCGCAAAAAATTATTCATTTCAGCATTTTCAAGTATTTCAACAATATATAGAAAAGGTATATGAAACATTTTTATTGCAAACTATACACTTGCCTTACTTTTCTGTTCATTTTTTTAAATTCAATTTTCAGTGATCAAAAATAAAGTCAGGGAAATGAAAATCGGACTTCGCGTGATAAAGGATAGGAATATATATGTATTATCATCATTTGATTTGATTCAAAGACAAATGCAACAGATATCTAACATTATTAATTATGAATGACTGAATGCTGACAAAAAAGGACGTACAAACTTCACGTGCAGATATCCTGGATCTTTCATAATGCCGATGATAAATCACAATAAATGTGAAGTGCAGAAAATAATCATTGTGTCATTTGCGACTTTAGTGTATTCAAAACAAAATTCACTTCTTCTTAAAAACTTTTCCAATTTAGGCACTGTAATTTATATCCGGAAACTTAATACGCTTTGTTTTTACACTTACGCACGCCCATGTCGGGGAGCAGTTCATGTAACAACTTTTTATAAAATCGTAAATTAATAAATGTCTGATGAGAAATGAAAAACAAATTGAAACGTAATAACAACCATTAAGACTTGGACTTAAGCAAATTCTAAAAACTTTTATTCATAACTTTTATGTACGTTATCAATATGGAATTATTCCATCGAAGCAATAAAAAATAACGTCTCATTTCCCCATGTGCACATTCTAACACAACCACAAATCCTGCAGCCGATAATCAAAGAGCCGAATAAGACCGATCGAGTGAAAACAAACTATCGAAACGTACAATTTATACGAAGTCAAAGCGTTCAGGCCACGCCCACCTCATTAATAAAACGTGCAAACCGTTCACAAAGCGTGCAGCTATTTTTAGCAAACCGTACCGTGCAAGAAGCGAACCGTACCGTTCAAGAAGCGTACCGTACCGTGCAAGAAACGAACCATACCGTTCAAGAAACGAACCGTACCGTTCAGAAAACGAACCGTACCGTTCATAAAGCGTACCGAACCGTACCGTGCAACTGGTGTAGTAGCACGTTTCAGGGTCTGTACATGCGCTTTAAGCGTTGACAAGTCGACTGATTATTGCAAGAAATTGTTACTTTTAATCATCTCTGTTTCTCTGATACATTTCACATTCTAATAAAATTTGGTGATGGTATTGTACCTCATTGGAAAATTTTACACGTAGTTCGGTACATGTTGGGTAATTTTTTTACCAACTGTCAGTGATTATTTACTATTGCAGCCCAACCCATTCCAGCTGACCTTTCACCTACCTCTCCACCGTTACTTAGCAACATTCATCGAGACTGGCATTTCACATCATAATATGACCTTTGATGACCTCCCATTAACTGAGAAATTGTTGAAGATGACGTTCACCCATCTCTTACAGATTCAGGTAAGTACATTTAGGTAGTAAGTACGCAAATAATCCAAAACATTCAACTAGTACACAGTGTTAGTAACTACACAAATAATCCCAAACATTCAACTAGTACACAGTGTTAGTAACTACACAAATAATCCCAAACATTCAACTAGTACACAGTGTTAATAACTACACAAATAATCCCAAACATTCAGCTAGTACACAGTGTTAATAACTACACAAATAATCCCAAACATTCAACTAGTACACAGTGTTAGTAACTACACAAATAATCCCAAACATTCAGCTAGTACACAGTGTTAATAACTACACAAATAATCCCAAACATTCAGCTAGTACACAGTGTTAATAACTACACAAATAATCCCAAACATTCAACTAGTACACAGTGTTAGTAACTACACAAATAATCCCAAACATTCAACTAGTACACAGTGTTAGTAACTACACAAATAATCCCAAACATTCAACTAGTACACAGTGTTAATAACTACGCAAATAATCCCAAACATTCAACTAGTACACAGTGTTAGTAACTACGCAAATAATCCCAAACATTCAACTACTACACAGTGTTAGTAACTACGCAAATAATCCCAAACATTCAACTAGTACACAGTGTTAATAACTACACAAATAATCCCAAACATTCAACTAGTACACAGTGTTAATAACTACACAAATAATCCCAAACATTCAACTAGTACACAGTGTTAATAACTACACAAATAATCCAAAACATTCAACTAGTACACAGTGTTAATAACTACACAAATAATCCAAAACATTCAACTAGTACACAGTGTTTCTATGACATTGCCACTCCCGCTTTATTGCCCAGATTGATCTAGAACAAAAGTTGGGTATACACCGAGGGAACACTGTACTGTACAATCTGTTCAAGAGGTACAATAATGATGGTTTGAGAAGAGATGAATATGTACGTGGGGCTTTATTCACTTATTGATAATTAGGGATTGTCTTCTCGTTTGATATTTGTGATCAGTAATGGTTGTGAATTAAGTTATAACGGCAATGTGAACATTTCACCAGGAAAATGGATGTTTCAGTCCGTTAAATCAACATTAACAGTTACAAATAACGGAGTACAGGGTACAGTGAAGATATGCCCATTCTTATGCATTTTCACGTTTTCCTTGTTACGTTTTTGTTGTTGTTTTTTCTACCTAAATTACGTCATAAATGTTTACTTTTGATGTTATTTTTTGGGTTATTCTACTATGACGTCAACCTAGAAAGCTTTAAAATATTGTTCATGCTTATTTATCTGCCTCAAATCAGTGCATCAGCCAATCAAAATGCAGATAGTATTACATGCAGTAAAACAGTTGCATTAGGATGTTATGTGTTCCATAGGTGTGTCTGGCAGAGATATACAGCTCTATGTGGGTCAGAAATGGAATTCAGATCAAAGGTCAAGCCATGACCTACATTCAGTGCCACTTTTGCTATTCCATGGGGGATGCTGACTTATATCTCATGCAGGTAAATTTGTATTGATGACAGGTAAATATGTATTGATGACATGTAAATCCGTATTAATGACAGGTAAATCCATATTGATGACAGGTTAATCTGTATTGATGACAGTTAAATCCGCATTGATGACAGGTAAATCCGTATTAATGACAGGTTAATCCATATTGATGACAAGTAAATCCGTATTGATGACAAGTAAATCCGCATTGATGACAGGTAAATCCATATTGATGACAGTTAAATCCGTATTGATATCAGGTAAATCCTTATTGATGACAGGTAAATCCATATTGAAGACGGGTAAATCCGTATTGATGACAGGTAAATATGTATTGATGACATGTAAATCCGTATTAATGACTGGTAAATCCGTATTGATGACAGGTTAATCTGTATTGATGACAGGTAAATCCGTATTAATGACAGGTAAATCCGTATTGATGACAGATAAATCCGTATTGATGACAGTAGAGGTTGATATTTCAATATACTGTAGATTCCTAATTATATGCGAGAAATTTATTATTGTGTAATTTCTTGAGAGATATCACGTGTGAAAAAAATTACTCACTTTTAATTTTCTGTTGATAGAATACATGCAAGAACTCTTAATTAACAGATGACATGCGAATTCATGTTCCTGTGATTTGACGTACGAGTCATTTCACCATATTAAGGACGCGCGTAAACTAAGGAATCGACAGTAGTTAATCACCATACTGCTGTAATGATACTATGTACTCTGTTTTTCATTAACCTCAAATGTTCATATTGAAATTACGTTGTAAATTAAAAAAAAAAAAATGAAATGTTGAGTACTACAATTCATATTATTTTGTCTCAAATTAGGTTACATGTGTACCTTGCATAAAGTGGTCAAAAATTGAGCTCATTCTATAGATGTTCTTTGAAAACAATGTTATTGAATGTTAAAATCCAAGTTTGAGCTAAATACCTTCTTTGTGTAGATCACTATATCAAATACTGAAAACTGACCTTGATGACCTTTGACTTGCAGCTGTGTGCCTGTAGATTTGATCCAGACTACTTTGTAAAGACAGTGATGGAGAGGTGAGGATCTTACTGGGGTGTATAGAAAA
Source organism: Ostrea edulis (assembly GCF_947568905.1). Lineage (NCBI taxonomy): Eukaryota > Metazoa > Mollusca > Bivalvia > Ostreida > Ostreidae > Ostrea > Ostrea edulis. The sequence continues at coordinate 7,749,590 of NC_079173.1, read as the reverse complement.
ATTCACAGTAATTAATATTAATGTAATTTAAAAGAAACATAAATCTGTTACTAGATGCCAAAGGTGAAGGTCATTTACTGTTACAATAGATACAGTGTATTAATAACCCAGTGAGCAAGCTGTAGCAAAAATTACAGAATTATGTCTGCCCTCTTCTGTTTGTGCCTTCATCCATCTGTTCATCTGTCTGTCACAAACTCTTGTGAACGTTTCTCCTTCTGCATACTGTATATAGCTTATTGGATAAACTTTAAACTTTGTACAATACTTCATTGCCATTTATAGATGTGTTTATTGTTGGGACAGGAGGATCCAGTCATTTTCCTAAAAGTTATTATGGATCTAAGAAAGGTGGAAAATGTTAAAATAGCTTGTGAACACTTTCTCCTCTTATATGGCTTATCTGATTGTAAGACTTGAAAGTTTGTACAATACTTCAATGCCATTTGCAGATGTGCATATTTTAGAGACAGGAGGATCCAATTGTTATCTTTAAAGTTATAGTGGATCTTAGGGGTGGAGGGTGTAAAATAGTTGAACACTTCTCAAAGATGGCTTATCGGAGTTCATAATGCCTATGTTCTGCTCATTTCTCCATACTATCCAGTACATTAAGGGGAGGAGGTTTCATTTGGAGCACTTCCAATTTGGGGAGCTGGGGAAAGCCATTAAAACAATCTGTAGTTTAAATTGTAGTGATATATTCATTGCAGATTTCACATAGAGAACTGGTTGACATTTGGGTCTACTCCAGTCAACACCAGTTTTAAGCTGGAGGCGGAGCAGCAGTTAGCCATGGTAGATGCTGTGCTCCAGTTCTTCACTACGCTGCTGGGAGTCAGGACTTACCTCGGTAAGGGCAGAAGCAGAATTTAGTGAGCCATCAGAATTTCTACTTTCCTTTAGAAATTCACTAAAACTGGGCATGCTCAGAGAAAGAAACTGGAATTCTGGGTAAAATTAAGTTGATCAATGGAAGTCCATCCAGCCACTCTAATACACAATTTCAGAGTTGCCTGATAGTTGTTTCCCTTTGTTGATTCAGAACTGTTTTATACAGTGAGATGCAAAGCATATTTTTGTACACATGGTGGGTATGAATGCTAATTGCTGTGCTCATATTGCTGAAAGGAAAATTACCAGCTGCTATGTACGTGGACTTCATGGAAGTACAAATTTAGGAAGTTTATGAGGGGCTAAAAAAATAAGATAGATCAAACAAAATTTTAAATTCACCATCTCTCTTGTTGAAAGTATCAGTTGTGTTGAATAGGAAATGAATTATGATAATAATAAATGACATATTTCATTCAATGGCCAAATTTGAACAATTTCTTTGTGATGTGGTCAATGACATTATAATGTATACCACTGGCTAATATACAATGAAATTACAACTTTAAAATTAATTTTATCTGCATATAAACAGTCTATGATTACATGTACAGTATATATATAAACCCAAGTATTCAATAGAATACTGAATTGTACGTTCATCACAGAAGACCTGATATCTTGGAAATTGTTTATTGACAATATTCCTTTTACAAAATAAACGGTCCTCTTTGATAGAGCTTGTAGTCCAGTGTTCTTATTGGAGATCCCATTTTTTGCATGTATTCACGGTCTTGTGTAAATAGGGTCACTTGATTGCTCTGATTCAGAGCCATTGTCACAGTGGTCAGAATAGTAGATGAACAGTGATTTTGCCAAATTAAGTGCTGGCGTTGTGTAAGAAATTTGCAGTGTATAACTACAGGTAACTCTCGAATTATCGCCACTCAATTCATCGCCATTTTCGTTATAACGCCGCATTTTTCTAGGAACATTTTTCCTGTTACTTAAAACTCTCGTTAAAACGCCAAATTCGCTATCGCCATTTGCCACAGTGTTTTCATTACAAAAGTATATTTCACCGTGTTAATTATCTCGATAAACCGCCATAGCTGCACGTGGTCAGTGAAGCAGTAAATTGGTCATTATCGATCTCCGGCGTACACCTGGACAGAAGGATCCCAGTAATTGCTGTACATATTGAATAAACAAGAAAATTACTGGAGATGAACTGTAGTCAAGTTGTTTATACATCATAAAAACACATTTCAATTTAGCTATGGTTTCGCCACGAAAGAGGGTCCTGTTAAATTTCGATGAATAAAAGCAAATCATTATGTACCAAGAACATCATCCAAAATGTACCCATCAGGATATTGCAAATCATTGTTTATGTGGTTTATGCAAGTAAGGACAAAAGATAACTCTTACATATAAAAGAACGGTAACTCTATTTCTTCAAGATGGCAGTAATTCAATTCATCGCCAAATTCGTTATAATGCCATAATTTCATAAGAACAAAAGGTGGCGGTTTATCGAGAGTTGACTGTATTTTCTGTACTTAGGTATATAACTATTTTCTGTATGTACATTGTAGGTATTGGTGAAAAGGAGCTAACTCATCTAGAGATGGCCACCATTCTGTGTTTTGGGGACAAGCCTCACAGTCAGATAATGGACTCCATGCCCGAGAGGTCAGGCATTACTGGACAGAAGGAGCTTTTTGAGCCGACACTAGCTGAGGTGAGGGGAGAGTTAACATTTATAAACATTAGACCACTGTCACGCTAGTCGAGGTGAGGGGTGAGTTAACATTTATAAACATTACACCACTGTCACGCTAGCCGAGGTGAGGGGAGATTTAACATTTATAAACATTACACCACTGTCACGCTAGTCGAGGTGAGGGGAGAGTTTAACATTTATAAACATTAGACCACTGTCACGCTAGTCGAGGTGAGGGGAGAGTTAACATTTATAAACATTAGACCACTGTCACACTAGTCGAGGTGAGGGGAGAGTTAACATCTATAAACATTAGACCACTGTCACGCTAGTCGAGGTGAGGGGAGAGTTAACATTTATAAACATTACACCACTGTCACGCTAGTCGAGGTGAGGGGAGAGTTAACATTTATAAACATTACACCACTGTCACGCTAGTCGAGGTGAGGGGAGAGTTAACATTTATAAACATGATTGGACCATGGATACCATCACATAACCTGTACATTGATACTACAAGGACAAATATGGAAGCCTGATGCCTCAGAAGACAATGAAATTGGAAGAAATTTGAATATGTTCAATATATTTCTTTCAAGTAAAATGATTGAAGCATGAAGGAGACTTGTGTAGTTTCCAGGGATTTTAGTCTGCCTATTGGGATTTTTTCCCCACTTGATAAATGAGAAATTCTCAATGATTGGCAGTGGAATATTTTACTTGCACCAAAATAGTTTTGTAACTTGGTCTTCCTTAAATGTTTTATTATGCATTATTCCCCCCCCCCCCCTCACAAAAAGAGAGAGAGATAGAAAAAAAAACAAGAACAACAAATCCATGTATTTCACAATGGACATGCTATAAAGTACTGAAAAAAAAAAACTACTTTAAAAAATGTTTGTGTTTGTTTTAATGGATTATGGTTGAATTATTAATTTCTTTCACAGATTGCTGATTACAAGGCACCAAATTTAGAGTCCAGTGGAGGTCTTCAGCAAGGAACATACACACCAAAAGGTACACAACCACCTTAATATAACCCAAGAAACACCATGAGAATGCTCATCACATACACAACCACCTTAATAAACAGGTTCACCACGAGATTGCTCATTACCTACACAATGACCTTAATAACCAGGAATCACCACAAAAATACTGATTACCTACACAACCACCTTAATATAACAAGAGTCACCAAGAAAATGCTCATTACCTACACAACCACCTTAATAACTAGGAGTCTTCACGAGAATGCTCATTACCTACACAACCACTTTAATAACAAAGAATGACCACAAGAATGATATTGCTCATTGCCTACACAACCACCTTAATAACCAGAAATCTCCATGAGAATGCTCATTACCTGTGAACAATGCGCAGTGTTTATGAATATTAATTTAACTCAAAATTATAAGATTATAGTGTAATTCACATTGTCTGATTGGTCAGATTCCTTGTTGAAAGCAATAATTATAGATTTTAGTGACTATCAGCTTCTGTGATCTCATGGATCTTGCAGTTGTCATTAGCTCAAGATAAAGAACAAGGTACGGTTGTATACATAAAAAGGCCCAAAAAATTTCTCTCTATAAAATGTGTCTGGAATTAACCTTAATCAGCGTTTTAAGAAAGTAAAATAAATGCCAGGTATACTATGTCAACAAAATCAAAATGATAGCCCTAAATGGATAGCATTATGACATCATGAATAAGACATTTCCCGCCTTTTTCTCAAAATAAGCCTGAAAACTGTCAAATGTCATACAAATTATTGCTCAGGAAAAGATGTGCGCATTTGTCGAGCAAAATGAAAATGATATATATTGTGTATTATTTTGAGATGAAAAACATGCTTCAATATGAATTTGCTCGACGCATGCGCTGTATGTTTTCTAAAAGGAAAACCACCTGAATTTGTGGATATTTTCATTGAAAATGGCATTTTTGCAATTTTATGCCAACTTCAAGCTCTCGTCATATGACACAAATCATTTTGCTGATCAAACTGAGTGAATTTTGGGTTTGCTAAACTATTCCTTAATTGAATGCCAGGATTTGAGCTCCAAGTGAAATCATCAATATTTTGGGCCAGATGACTGTAGAAACTGTACCTACTTCTTTACACATACAGTACATGTATCTCTCTTAAACAGAAACTCTCTTGAGTAAAATGTACATATATACACATGAAAATTATCCTTTAACTTAATTTATAATTATGTACATGTTCATAAAATTGCTCCATAAAATGTTTTAACAGTTGTTTTCATATGAATCTTCAGAATCTATATATACTCGAAGGATAAATGATTTCTTTATTTCTTGAGAGAAAAAAAATCCATGCCGGACAGTAATTTCGGCTGAGATTTGGCTTGACTGACTCCTTCACCGAATCTCGAAGCAGTTCTTCATAATTCATGTCTAGAAATTTACTCTCAGCTTCGGCCAGTTCTAGCAATTAATGTGCACTTAGGTGACACTACTGTTCACTTCAAATAAGTGATTTTACTATCAAACTAACTCTCTATCACTATTAATTTTGTATTGCTTACCGTCTAGGTATAAAAATCCCAAAATGAAAATAGGCACTAAATTTTCTGTTCAAATGAAGACTTTCATGGCACAATATTTCATCTGGAATTGAAGAGTTCCTAAAATTTCCAGACATGAATTATGAAGAACTGCTCCGAGATTCGGTGAAGGCGTCAGTCCAAATATTCAGCCAAGCCGAATCTCAACTGAGATTAGCCTGACAGTTACTTGAATAAAGTTATTGAGACTGCAAACTTTTAAGTTTATGAAGACCATTATGTATGTTGATATACATTTCAGGCTTTGTGTGGGAAAAAGAATTTGATCCAATCCATGTCGGCCTGAGAGCTCTGTACAAGAAAGACATACAGACGGCATTAGACAGATACACCGAGCAGTAAGCCACACTTTATTCTCGTCAAAGTCGTCGATAACTTCAATTGGTCCATTCAGTGGCAGATGGTATCCTGTTACTGTACAATGAACAATATTTATTGGGGACAATTGCTCAAAACAAAAGCGATTTTATCATTCCCTGTGGCAATCAATGCATATTTTTCTTCCTTTCACGTGAAACATGAAGAGATGTACTCCACGGGTGTTTTTCTCGGTTGTACGAGATATATTTACTCTCGCTAGAGAGGGATAATCGCGTTTTCGTGAGATTATCTTGCTGTAGGGGAAGTGATATATGTAGAGAAGATATAATTATATACATGTAGAGAAGATCTGATATAATGATATATATGTAGAGAAGATATGATATATATGTAGAGAAGATATGATGATATAGAGAAGATATGATGATATACATGTAGTAAAGATATGATATACATGTAGAGAAGATATAATGATATATATAATTATGTTTCTCCGTCTATTGAAACAAATTCAGCTCTTCTTGGCTAAAATTTGAGCTTTTTTTTTTATTTGAACAGTTAAAATTTAAGTAAAATATCAGACTTAAATCCAAGTTTTGACTTAAGGAGGTAGTCTCCATCATCATAATGGCTGACTTCCTTTGAAAACTTATGGATGAAAATACAAATATCAGCAATATTTGTCTATTCATTTCATAATTATAAATTATAGCTTAGCTGAGTAGCTCAGTAGGTTGGCGTGTCAACTGCTGAACTGTAGATCACGGGTTCAAGTCCAACAGGGACTTTGATTTTTTTTCCAGATTGCTTTCTACTAAAACTGCATTTTAGGACTAAATAAAGTAAATTTGAAAGTGTTCATTTTTAAAATATTGTTATACATATCTTCCACTTTTCATCCCTGTCAAATTTCTCTGGTGTAACATACCTCCTTAAGATTTTTTTGAGAAATCCAGGCCTGGTGTCCTGATGAAATCACATTTTAGTGTTATATGACTTGAACGTAAATGGTTTTCCCCAATGCCAGTTTTTCGTTTTATTACCGTTACAGCATTAGACAGTCGGGAAAATACAAGTCAAAGACTCCACCCTGGCCCCCGTTCCGATCCCCCGGGAAAATTTCCACCGCCTACAAAGATCTGCTCCGCCTTCTTCACTGTAAAACCATGCATGCATTCCTCTTCACGGTTCTCTACAGGGTAAGTTAAAAGTTACAATGCCTGATTAACAATTCTCTACAGGGTAAGTTAAAAGTTACTATGCCTGATTCACGGTTCTCAAGAGGGTAAGTTAAAAGTTACTATGCGTGATTCACGGTTCTCTACAGGGTAAGTTAAAAGTTACTATGCCTGATTCACGTTTCACTACAGGGTAAGTTAAAAGTTACTATGCCTGATTCACGTTTCACTACAGGGTAAGTTAAAAGTTACTATGCCTGATTACTAGACTTTGTTAGTGTTTTTAGCTCACCCGAGCTGAAGGCAATAATAGGGTGCGGTAATTTTAAAAAATCTTCTGAAGAACCACTGGGCCAGAAAAGTTGGCCCAGGATATGAAATACACATGAAAACTTCCTGACATAGTGAAGATTCAAGTTTGTTCAAATCGTGGTCTCTGGGGGTAGGATGAGTCCACAATAAGGGATCAAGTTTTACATGGGGATATGTAGGACAAATCTTTGAATATCTTCTTTTCAAGAACAATAGCACCGTAATGAGTCATATTAATATACAAGCATTCTGTTTCCTAGGTAGTGCAGAATCAAGTTTGTTCAAATTGTTGCCCTATGGGGTAGAATTGGGCCACAATAGGGAATCAAAGTTCTACATGGAAATATATAGGGAAAATCTTCTTTTCAGTATCAGCAGGACTGTGACTATGGAAGCATCCTTGGGTAGTTCAGATTCCAGTTTGTTCAAATTGTTGCCCTACGGGGTAGAATGGGGCTACAATAGGGAATAAAGTTTTACATGGGATTATATCGGAAAAATCTATGAAAATCTTTTTCTCAATAATAGCAGGGCCATGATTATTCATATTTTGAATATGCAAGCATCCTCAGATACTTCAGATTGAAGTTGTTCAAATCATGATCCCCGTGGGGAAGGTGGAGCCACAATAGGGTTTCAAAAGGGTTTCAAATTTTTACATAAGTCTTAAAAGAATATATAGAGAAACATCTTTAAAAAACTTCTTCTCAAGACTGGCAGGGCCATGATTAGTCATATTGATATTCAAGCATGATTTGCAGGTAGTGCAAATTCAAGTTTGTTCAATTAAGGGGCCCCAGGGGTAGGGTGGGGCCACAATAGGAGATCAAAGTTTTACGATGGATTATACAGGGAACTAATTGAAACAAATTCTTTTCAAGAATACCGGGGCCATATTAAATCATTTTAAAAATGCTTAAATTGGTAGACTGATAAATTTGTAAATAATAAAGTGTTGCTTTAAAAAAAAGATTTGTGTTTGTCCAACTCTGACCAAATATCACAGACTGTTTTTCCCAATGTGAATTGCCCTGGCCCTTGAAATCAAAGGTTAAAAATCCCTGAGCAATCAAAAATTTGGAATTGGAAAATGCAGGTATGTGCAATACAAGACATATTACAATTGGTGGATTGAATGTCAATTATCCAATCAGAATCCTCATCTTTTGTTGTCTTGGCTACTGATGCAGGAAATGATCAATATTTACCTGATATTGAGATTGAGAAACGCATTGACGTGTGTATGAAAACAGGGACTTAGTACACTGTACAAACATTATCAATGTCAAAGCAAAATGTGCTTTGATTTTCTATTAATTTGTTATATCATTTATAATCAGAAAGACAAAAAATATTCATTTTGTAACTTTACAATATTATGATTTGTTATAATATCGGGATACATGTATCGTATTGATGTATCGACATATATATATATATTGTATTGTTTGTATCGTCCCACCCCCTAATGTATCATTGAATATCTTGTACAGATTAGGGTGATTGTGATGTTTTAAGGTGGTCTATTTTTGACAGTTTCTGAAGGAGACTAACATCCCAGACAGTATTTTGTACAATGCTGTACACCTGCTGGACCTGGCGTTGACCCTGCCCTCTCCTGATACCTGCAGAAAGGTAAACATACCTGCAGATATAGATTTTCGAATGCCGTATATTAATTATAGAATTATTGGGTTAAAGTGGCACATGTAATGATAGAGTTAACAGTTTTAAGTCTGACATGTTATTAAAGATTGACTTTGGTTTTTGATTGGTTATTTCCAGTTTAAGAATTCGTTCTGTGGGAGTGTTACAGACGTGGATTTTCAGGACTGGTTCTGCGGCACCAGTATTCATCAAAACATCCGAGAGGTGGTGAAGGAAGTGTTGATTCCGGTCCTTGTCGAGAACTTCCTCCCAACTTCGTTGTCAAGTCTGGAGGAGATGTTCCAAATGGCTCCTAGTGCCATGATGAGTAAGTATCCGAGTTCATTCAGCCACAAGTCGGTCATTTGTAAGTCTGTGACGTCATTGTTTAACTGTTTGTATGGATACTGCATCCAAAACTGTACTCTGTGTACAGTTTTAAGCTCGCCTGAGCTGAAAGCTCAAGTGCACTCGTCTGATCGTCTGTTGTCCGTCGTTTGTCCATCATCCGTCTTTCCATCTGTCTGTAGACTTTTTACATTTTCAACTTCTTTTCCAGAACCACTGGGCCAATTTCAACCAAACTTAACACAAATCATCCTTCAGTGAAGGACTTTCAAGTTTGATCAAATGAAGGGTCATGCCCCTTCAAAGGGGAGATAATCACAAAAATGCAAAAATAGGGTGGGGTCATCACAAGAGCTGAAATTTACATGAAAGCTGCCTGACATAGTGGAGATTCAAGTTTGTAAAAATCATGATCCCTGGGGATAGGATGGGGCCACAATAGGGATATCGAATTTTTACATACAAATATATACTAGGGAAAATCTTTAAATATATCTTCTTGTCAAGAACCACTGGGCCAGAAAAGTTTACATTTACATGAAAGCTTCCTGACATAGTGCAAATTCAAATTTGTTAAAATCATGGCCCCCAGGGGTAGGGTGGGGCCACAATAGGGGATCAAAGTTTTACATGCAAATATATAGAGAAAATCTTTAAAAATCTTCTCAAGAACCAATATGTGAGAAAAGTTTACATTTACATGAAAGCTACCTGACATTGTGCAGATTTAAGTTTGTAAAAATCATGCGCCCCCGCCCCCAGGAGTAGGTTGGGGCCACAATTGGGATCAAAGTTTTACATGTGAACATATATAGGGAAAATCTTTGAATATGGGCCAAGGTGACTCAGGTGAGCGATGTGGCCCATACTCCTCTTGTTTCTTTGTGACATTATGGTTTAATTGTTTGTAGATACCGCAGGCCCAATCACAGCTGCTCACTCTGGTGCTGTCCCCACCGGTCTGGTTCCCGTCCCCGTGTCTGGTCACTGTCATCTTGTAACACAGAAGGCTCACCAGTCCACTGCTAAATCTGATTCCGTGCCAAAATATGAAAATCGAGGTGTGTCCACTGAGCATGCTCAGAAACTTTGTGTTCCGATCAATGAATGTATGATTAGCATGTTGATGAAAATTCATGCGAAACTGACTGGACGCTCATGTTCATACGTTCCCTTGTCGCAGTCTCAGAGACAAGTGTCCGACTCTGTGATTGGTGATGGACCGTTCTTTGTGTGTAAATTGCTCGATAAAATGTCTCGAAGCAGCACAGATTGTGCACGTGCCATAGAGGAAGTGTACACGTCTCTCATGCCGAAAGGGGCGTCTGGAGTGGGGAAGAAGAGAGACACCGCCAAAGATGAAGAAAGGTGAGACACAATGTTCTGTTTCTAGGTGAACCAAAATAATTTTCAATTTTATGTCAAATGTGTGCTTTTTAAAAATGCAAGAAACAAAAAAATATTTGGATAACAAAATTAGAAATTGCTTTGAAGTCTTCACAAATTTCAATATAAACATTAAAAAGAATTAATATTTCTGACCTACTTGGTAAAGACTGAAATAATGGTTTCCATGGGAACTAAATTATGAAGAAAATTTTCAAGGATTATGAGAAGTAATGATTGAATTTGCTGTGGCAAAAAAAAAAATAAAAAATAAAAAACATCTCTGCATATTAGAAGAAGTTTTCTTTGCTGTCAGTCTTTCTTAATTATAGAATGTTTTGGTTTTTGTAATAATAATCTTCGACTGGTTTTTGTGATAACCTGGTTTGTGTGATAATCTGATTTGTGTAATAATCTGTTTTGTGTATTAAATAACCTGGTTTGTGTAATGAAAACTTGCCATGGTTTGATCGATAACTTGGTATTCTGCAGGAGACGAAAGGCTAGGGAGAGACAGCAGAAACTGATGAACAAGTTTGCTTCGAAACAAAAAGCTTTCATGGAGCAAAATCTCCATACCATGTCAGGTAGGCATGACTTCATGTCCACTCCCATGTGACCTTTTTAGAATATCAGTCATGAATTTTTCTTGAAATTACAAAGTTATTCATGTGACAAAATTCATCTTAATTGCTCATATTGCATGTATTTTTTTTTCATTTCAAAATCATTAGGATCAATTCTATTAAGGTAGCTCATCACACCAAGACCTAATATACTTTTTATGGCACTAGGTCACAAGATGATGATCGGGATATTTGTATTGATCAATTTGTTTACCATTATAGCTCAGTGGATAAAGTAATGGTATTGGGTTACCAGAATTAAAATCAATTATTTATTGAAACAGAGTTTTGAAATTCAGGGTTTTTTAAAATCCAGAATTGCATGTTTTCTGCCTTTTTAGCTCACCTGAGCTGATAACTCAAGTTAGCAATTCTGATCACTTTTTGTTTGTCCGTTTGTAAACATGTTTGACTTCTTCTCCAGAACCATGGAGCCAATTTTAATAAAACTTAGCACAAATCGTCCTTGGGTGAAGGGAATTCAAGTGTGTTCAAAAGAAGAACCATGCTTCCTTCAAAGGGGAGATAATCTAGAAAATGCAAAAATAGGATTGGTTCATTTAAAAATGTTCTCGGACAAGAACCACTGAGCTAGAAGTGAAAGCTTACTGACATAGAGTAGATTCCAGTTTGTTTAAATCATGGTCCCCAGAGATAAGATGGGGTCACAATAGAGGATAAAAGTTTTACATGTGGATATATAACAAAAATCTTTAAAAATCATCTTCTCAAGAACAAAAGGGCTATGATTAGTTATATTAATATGCAAGTATCCCCAGGCAGTTTCAAGTTTACTTTTATCATGGCCCCCAGGGGGTAGGGTGGGGCCACAATAGGATATCAGAGTTTTACATGCAAATATAAAAGAAAAATCTTCTCAAGAACAGCAGGACCCTGATTAGTCATAAAATATGCAGGCATCCCCAGGTGGTTTAGATTCAAGTTTGTGCAAATCATGACTCTCTGAAAGGGGATGGTACCAGAATAGGGGATCAAAGTTTTGTATGGGAATATATAGGAAAACATTCTTAAGACTATTTATCTCAACAACATCAGGGAGGGTCGTGATCAGTATATTGATATGCAAGGATCTTCAGGAAGTGCAATTCAATACAATATGGGATCAAAATTTTTCATGGGGATCTTTCCAAAATTGCAATAGCTGAACAACAGCAGGGCTAAGGTGACTCAGGTGAGCAATGTGGTCCATGGTCCTCTTGTTTTAGATGATGAGAATGATGCCACAAGTGACACGTCTTTCACGGAGATACCGTCAGAAACGAATGCTGGTCCACGAGTTGAAGAGTATGATTGTGTCATCTGTGGAACCACTTCTCCATCTACTGCTGAGAAAACAGTGGGGCTTGTGGTGCTTTTACAGCCCAGCAGTGGTAAGTGCAGGTGTCATCTACTGCTGAGAAAACAATGGGGCTGGTGGTGCTTTTATAGCTCAGCAGTGGTAAGTCCGGGTGATATTTGACCGATTGCTGACTTACAGGTTCCCATGGGTATCTGGGTTAGAATAGGTCCTCAGTACCCTTTGCTTTAGGTAAGAGACGACTAAATGGGGTGGTCTGCAAAAACTGAGGCCCTGTATCACAGCAGATGTAGCACGATAAAGATCCCTCCCAGTTCAGAGGCCATAGGCATTGAGTATAGGCCCAAATTTTGCAACCCTTCTCTTGCAATGGTGATGTCTCCATATGAGTGAAAAATTCTCAAGTGGGACAGTAAACAATACACAACCAACCAATTAACTGACAATATTGTTGAATTTGCTGGTCTATTATTATTATTATTTTATTTATTTATAAAGTGCAAAATTACATATAGTTTCTATGCGCTGTACAATGTCTATGTATATATATTATGTGTAGATGTTTACCTGACAATATTTTTGAATTTGTAGTGCTGGGACACAGACTACAGGAGAATGATGTGATCAGCCTGCCCCTGAAGAAGGATCAGAAGCTGTATCCTCACGTCTCCTGTGCCTCAGTCCAGAAACAGCAACTCAAAACCATGTTTGAACACTTTCAGGAGGTAAGACTTTTTTTGTGCTGTCCTGTAGGTAGTGCCATGTTTGAACACTTTCAGGAGGTAAGACTTTTTGTGCTGTCCTGTAGGCAGTGTCATGTATGAACACTTTCAGGAGGGAAGACTTTTTGTGCTGTCCTGTAGGCAGTGCTGATTCAGTGTATGTAATTGGGGAAATACTGTCAGATGTTCTATAGGAGAGTCCAATGTTGCTGTCTCTATCTCAGGTCTTACAGAGTCCAATGTTGCTGTATCTATCTCAGGTCTTACAGAGTCCAATGTTGCTGTCTCTATCTCAGGTCTTACAGAGTCCAATGTTGCTGTCTATCTCGGGTCTTACAGAGTCCAATGTTGCTGTCTCTATCTCAGGTCTTACAGAGTCCAATGTTGCTCTCTCTATCTCGGGTCTTACAGAGTCCAATGTTGCTGTCTCTATCTCAGGTCTTACAGAGTCCAATGTTGCTGTCTCTATCTCAGGTCTTACAGAGTCCAATGTTGCTGTCTCTATCTCGGGTCTTACAGAGATGTTATGATGAAGAAATTTAAAGATCTTTTAATTCTTGAGGATCTGGGACTTTCGCATTGCTCAATTAAACTTGAATTTCAATTTCAGACAATAAATGATACTAGGTTATGTCAACAGTATACATGCTGTTTCTAGCAATGTTTATGGTTAGATTGATTGTATAATATGCATACTTTTTAATAGATGGAAAGAATATGAATATTAGGCTGTTTGTGTGTGAAATAAAATTTCTGTACTATGGATAAATGAGCCTCAGGAACAAAGTTTAGGTATTTTTAAAGTCCTAATTAAACAAAGACTGAGATGTAAAGTCATTCTTTATACAACATCCTACAGCGGAGTTGAAATGAGTAAAGGAAAATAAATCTGTAAAAACCTTCCTGTTCATCATTGAGTTGTGAACAGTTTGGTATGAAAATCATGTCAAAATTAATTTTTCTATGTGTAGGAATGAATGAATGCAAGTTATTTCAATTAGCCTGTAACTATTCATTCACAAATTCTCACCTGTATGACTCTAGAAGTTTTGTTTCATTGTAAATCTATGTAACTATTCATTCACAAATTCTCACCTGTATGACTGTAGAAGTTTTATTTGATTGTAAATCATTTTCTGTTTGTATTCAGAGTTCCTGTCAGGTGTCGGTCAACATTGGCTGGGAAGGTGGGGTGGTTGTACAGACTTGTGGTCACTATTTACACCTGGACTGTCACAGCTCCTACCTGTTGTCCCTCCGGGTAAATATTGTACAACAGATACCTTTTTTATTGTGATTGTCCAGCTGATTTCTGTCTCGCAAGTAATTACTGCGTAACAGATATTTTCTGGTGTTGTATTAATCTATTATCTATTAATCGTATTAATCTATAAGTCTGATCACCTGTCATTCCTCCAAGTAAATACCAAAAGTAATACCAATTTTCACATTCATTCAAGAGAAGCCTTTCTTGTGAAATCAAAATTCTCACACTTATTTCAATTATTGGATGTCTGGCACTATTGACTTTAGGTTCTTGAAAATGGTCACTAAATAAATTAATGTAGCCAATTTAACACCTGTAAAATTTGCAAATGTATCGTCTAATATGTGGACTATTGATCATCCCAATCTAGTATTTCATTTTTACATACTAATGTATAGTTGCTGATTCGTTGGTTGCCATGACAAAGTTTCCCAGAACCTGTTATACTAAATATCAGGATCACGAACAAGTTGAATTCATTTACAAATTACAGATGCCTGTTTTACTTTCGTGAACTCAATGGATAATTAAAATCTTTTGAATGTAGAAAAATCATCGCAGTCTCGCTTTGAGAATTATCATGGTTGAATTACTGTAAAAGTGTTTGTTTACGCATGGGGGAAATTTACATTATAGATTACGCCGTCACTTAATAAGTGCGTAATTTTCCCCCACACGTATAGTTAGAGATGTTTGATATATTTTATATTCAGTTACCACGTATTTTTCCCCCCACATGCGTAATGTTGGACGTGGAAAAACGCCTACTTAACCAAACACACACACACCCCCCCAAAGCGTAAAGTAACCACTTTAACAGTATGCCATTCGTTATCAATGTTCTCTACATCAAAGTTTTTGTTCTTTCCTGTTTAACAGACGCAGGAGATGACTGGGAACCTTGCAGTCAATAAAGGAGAATACTGGTGCCCTCTGTGTCGGCAGTTGGCTAACTCGGTAATTCCCATCCCACCGGAGGAAGACCAGTATACCGTGCGGAGGCCCTTGTCTCATGATCCGGATCATCTGATTAAAGATATAGCTGATATGATGGTCTCAAGGCCCATAACTCCAGTATGCATTACACAGATTTTGATTTCATGTTATTCTCATTATATTATGCATACAGAAACTTAATATGAATTATATAGAGAATATTACATGCTTAAATCCATATCATGTGTCATATCAGCCCAAGTGGCCCCGTATCAGCCCGAGAATTGATATGGGACCCGAGGGCTGATATGACATGATATGGATTTTGGCATGTAATATTCTATTTATCATATACTGCACTGTTTCATGCATAAATATTTCATACGAACGGGATAGTATTTTTAGGTTTTTTTATTTTAAATTTGATATACGGAGCACGAAAGCTGATTTTATAAAATAACATTCTTGTTATCACATGCGGGTTACGTTTTTGCATTTTAAAGGCAGATCAAGCAATATTTGATGCATTACTTTTCTATGGTAAAAATCTTGATACAATGATTTACTTTAGTAAAAACTTAGGTACATTGAATCACTATAATAGTAAATATCTGATGCATTGATAAACTATGGTCCATGTAAAAACTTTGATATATCAATTATAATAAACTATGGTAAAAACTCTCATACATTGATTTACTACAGTAAAAACATTTAATTTGATACATTGATTTGCCATGGTAAAAACATTGATATGTTGATTGCTACAAGCGAATACGTAATTTCCGGCTTGATATGCATTTTTGCACGCCGGTCTGATATGTGATATGGATTTTCAGACCGGTCATTGATATCGGCTATTGTGACGTCACCCGTATCACGCAGTGCAGAATCTGCGTAATCATTACCAAGTATATGATAAAATTTTTTATTGTTACTTACAAATAAGTACATTCCTCAACTGCTACAAACTTCTACATTAAAGTGGATTTTTTTTGGTCATGGTATTGATGCTATTCGCATCTATTTGTACTTTTTCCTGTTTTTTGTTTATTACCTTATGCTTTATATGCCCATAAGAGCCCAGAATTGGGTCAATATATTAAATCGTATTACTAATAAATGCTGGGATTTATCAGGCTATTTTGGGAACACCATTGAAATTACATCATTTTTGTGATGTCATAACTGAATAATGATGTCACAATAATAATTAACGATTTTGAAACAAAGAGGTATATGGGAATTCTTTGGTTCAGATAGTAATTTAACAGATAGAGAAAAGTGATTACTGCACATTGTCCTTATTCAACCAGAGTTAAAATGTCCTACTGGTTCACATGATGACAAGGTACAATAGCTTGAGATTATTTATCGGTATATATGTAACCACAGCTCAGAAGACATATCTACTGGGGTTTCACGTACAAACTCATGTCATTACTGTTTTCAGAGATCCCCCAACTTAACGAAGGTGATGGGCAGCGTGATGGAGGATCTTACTAATGCCACGTACGGCAAATTTAAAACCTACACGAGTTCCCAGACCTCCGAGAGCGTGCTCCTGTTTGTCTGTTCTGTCGCCAGGTTAGAGGGGTTCTCTGTAATAGTCAAATATCCACCTCAGTTATAAGACTACCCATGTCATTTATTTTCTGGGTCTCAAAGATAACAACTTTTAAAACTTTACTCCTGATCTAATGTTCTATCACAGTCAATATATTAAAGATAACGACTTTTAAAACTTTACTCCTGATGTTATGTTTTATCACAGTCAATATAAAGATAACGACTTTTAAAACTTTACTTCTGATGTTGCGTGTTCTATCACAGTCAATATAGAGATAACGACTTTTAAACTTTAGTCCTGATGTTGTGTGTTCTATCACTGTTAAGAAAGTCTGGGACTTTCACAGAAAATCGTTGTTCATGTTGCCATGGTATTGTAGAACAAACCTTGAAATGGAGCTGGTCAACAGGGGGTACGTTCTAACGGAATCCACCTCTCAATCCGGAAAACGCTGTTTGTGTAAGTTTGTAGGGTTACATGTATAAAACGCTGTCTGTGTAATATAGAGAGTCTATACAGTGTGTAATATAGAGAGTCTATACAGTGTGTAATATAGAGAGTCTATACAGTGTGTAATATAGAGAGTCTATACTGCGTATGATATAGAGAGTCTATACAGCGTGTGATATAGAGAGTCTATACAGTGTGTAATATAGAGAGTCTATACAGCATGTAATATAGAGAGTCTATACAGCGTGTGATATAGAGAGTCTATACAGTGTGTAATATAGAGAGTCTATACAGCGTGTAATATAGAGAGTCTATACAGCGTGTGATATAGAGAGTCTATACAGCGTGTGATATAGAGAGTCTATACAGTGTGTAATATAGAGAGTCTATACAGTGTGTAATATAGAGAGTCTATACAGCGTGTGATATAGAGAGTCTATACAGCGTGTGATATAGAGAGTCTATACAGTGTGTAATATAGAGAGTCTATACAGTGTGTCAATGCCGTAAAGTTTCGCAGGTCTTAAACTGGCTTAAATGTGCACGTCTCATTTCTGTGTGATAGAGTTGCCTGAGGTGAATATCGAGTCCAGTTTGTAATCCATGTGCCTCTTTGTTTTACAGTGCCATTGTACCATGTCCTCAGCATGCACAGTAAGATACTGACCACCAAACCCTACACCGATCTCTGGTCGCACATGACTGGCTTAAGCTGCTGCTCAGAACAGACTGACAGGTAAATAACATTTAGAACTCGAGTCTCGTCGGACAAAGCCAGAGTTATTTTGAACAGATGTCTCTGTCTACAGTCTAAACTGATAAATACTGTACAGTAAATCAGTTGTTATTTATTTGGGAGACATTTTTGTGAGGTGGACATGAAAACCTCGTCTAAAATATTTCTCCTTGCAAACCAGTTCTTTAATGTGTCTTGTATCAGTTAATGATTATGTCGGTTGTGGAAATTTGTCGCTGTGAACCAGTTTATTGCTTGCAAACCGCTTCAAAATAAAATTGTCACGAATAAAGGTTTGTGTACATTAATTAATGTCTTTGTAACTATTTACATAAAATACATGTAAATTGTAACGAGGAATCGGGCTTGAAATCATACTTACTGACTCTGTTCGAGTACTAAAGCCTGTGAGTATTATGCTATTTCCAAAACTTGACTGTTAGTACTAAAGTCAGAGAGTACAGTAAAACATGCTTATAGTGAAGCACTGGGAACGAATAATTTTGGTTGATTATAAACATTATCCGTTATATCCAATATCTTAAACCTCACATTAATTAAGAATCACTTCGCTGTATGCATGAATTCATTATAAGCATGTTCACTGTAAGGGTGTTATACTGTAAGAGTGAACTCCTTATATAGTGTTCGCTGTAACTGTGTTTTACTGTGAGAATGAATTCATTATAGGAGTGTTTGCTGTAACCATGTTTTACTGTAAGAGAATATTCATTATAGGAGTGTTCGCTGTAACCGCGTTTTACTGTAAGTGAATTCATTATAGGAGTGTGCAATGTAACTGTGTTTTACTGTAAGAGAATATTCATTATAGGAGTGTTCACTGTAACTGTGTTTCACTGTAAGAGTGAATTCATTATAGGAGTGTTTGCTGTAACCATGTTTTACTGTAAGAGAATATTCATTATAGGAGTGTTCGCTGTAACAGCATTTTACTGTAAGAGTGAATTCATTATAGGAGTGTGCAATGTAACTGTGTTTTACTGTAAGAGAATATTCATTATAGGAGTGTTCACTGTAACTGTGTTTCACTGTAAGAGTGAATTCATTATAGGAGTGTTTACTGTAACCATGTTTTACTGTAAGAGAATATTCATTATAGGAGTGTTCGCTGTAACAGCGTTTTACTGTAAGAGTGAATTCATTATAGGAGTGTTCACTGTAACTGTGTTTCACTGTAAGAGAATATTCATTATAGGAGTGTTCACTGTAACTGTGTTTCACTGTAAGAGTGAATTCATTATAGGAGTGTTTGCTGTAACCATGTTTTACTGTAAGAGAATATTCATTATAGGAGTTCGCTGTAACTGTGTTTTACTGTAAGTGTGAATTCATTATAGGAGTGTTCACTGTAACTGTGTTTCACTGTAAGAGTGAATTCATTATAGGAGTGTTTGCTGTAACCATGTTTTACTGTAAGAGAATATTCATTATAGGAGTGTTTGCTGTAACAGCGTTTTACTGTAAGAGTGAATTCATTATAGGAGTGTGCAATGTAACTGTGTTTTACTGTAAGAGTGAATTCATTATAGGAGTGTTCAATGTAACTGTGTTTTACTGTAAGAGTGAATTCATTATAGGAGTGTTTGCTGTAACCGTGTTTTACTGTAAGAGAATATTCATTAAAGGAGTGTTCGCTGTAACCGCGTTTTACTGTAAGTGTGAATTCATTATAGGAGTGTTCGCTGTAACAATGTTTTACTGTAAGAGTGAATTCATTATAGGAGTGTTTGCTGTAACCATGTTTTACTGTAAGAGAATATTCATTAAAGGAGTGTTCGCTGTAACTGTGTTTTACTGTAAGAGTGAATTCATCATGGGAGTGTTCGCTGTAACTGTGTTTTACTGTAAGAGTGAATTCATCATGGGAGTGTTCGCTGTAACTGTGTTTTACTGTAAGAGTGATTTCATTATAGGAGTGTTTGCTGTAAGTGTGTTTTACTGTGAGAGTGAATTCATTATAGGAGTGTTCAATGTAACTGTGTTTTACTGTAAGAGTGAATTCATTATAGGAGTGTTTGCTGTAACTGTGTTTTATTGTAAGAGTGAATTCATTATACTGTAAGTGTGTTTTACTGTGAGAGTGCATTCATTATAGGAGTGTTTGCTGTAACTGTGTTTTACTGTAAGAGTGAATTCATTATACTGTAAGTGTGTTTTACTGTGAGAGTGCATTCATTATAGGAGTGTTCGCTGTAACTATGTTTTACTGTAAGAGTGAATTCATTATAGGAGTGTTTTCTGTAACCGTGTTTTACTGTATATTAAATACCATTTCCACTGACAGGCAATGTGTGAGTGCTATAGTGTGTGGGTATAGCATTTCCTACTGACTGTGTGAGTACATGTACTAATGCATTATCTTCTTGTGTTGCAGTGTGTCCGTGTACCACAAAGAAGTCCCCTTATTATTAAAGGACCCTGTGTCTCTGTTTGTTCAGATCTTACTAACGCTGCCATCCACAATGCAAATAGGTATGCATCACCGGAATGCTGATTATTTCTACTTTAACGCTGTTGGTGGGCAAAAGTCTGGGGGGAGGGGGAGAGGAAAGCTATCTACATCTATTCTGTCTGTCCCTCTGAAACATTTTGGGTTCCAAGTTTGTGAAATCGTTAATTGCAGCTATTTTTATTTAGTATCATTTATCTTTGTACATTGATTAAACACACACCTTTGAGACAGATTTATAAAAGTGTCTATGTGTGGAGCTTGATCAGATTTGTGATGACATACTCTAGATGGTGCCTATAGGTAGTGTTATTTCACAATGACCCCACAAATGAAGTTTGAGGGAGTATATTGCAGTTACTCTGTCCATATATGCCTGTCCATCCAATTGTCTTCAGATCTGAAATATTAAATGCTTAATATTCTTAGCCATTAATGCATTATGAACTTTAATTTTACTTTAGAATCCATATGTCTTATTTTGTTTTGGAACAGAGCACTTTGAGTGTGTGCTGAGAGTCCTATACAATGTAGTATTTATCAAAGCCATTGCCGCTACCAGCTGTACGTTTACATCAGAGGAGAGGGAAGCCTGGAGGAAAAAGGGAAGACACGTAAGTACACGTCTTCATAACTCGAATTCTTCATAACTCGAATTCTTCACAACTCAAAGTTCTTCATAACTCGAATTTTTCGTAGGTCAAAGTTCTTCATAACTCAAACTTCTTCATAACTCAAACTTCTTCGCAACTCAAGCTTCTTCATTACTCAAACTTCTTCATAACTCGAATTCTTCATAACTCAAAAGTTCTTCATAAATCAAACTTCTTCAAAACTCACAATTTCAAGGGACCTTGATGAAATTTTTAGAGTTCAAGGAATCAAAGGTCAAATTAAATCTGGAAAATCAGACTTCAGGTTGTAGAATTCAGATTCTGTTGGTGATAATTGGAAGTGTATATTTACAACATCCTGGGGTTATTTGGACACATTGGCATGTCTCTAAGATATTTTCTCAAAATCATTGTCTCATTGTCAAGTCCAAACAAAATTTTCAAACTGACCTTGATGAATTGTTGAACCTTTTCTCCATCTTTTTCCTCAATGCACAAAGTGCAGTTCGTAATGCTTATGCTCTTGCTCATGCTTTCTCCTCCATACCATGCAGTGTGTGTAATATAGAGTCATTTACAATTTCGGAAGCGGGGGAGGTATTTGTTTTTGTTATATTTTCATATATGTTGGTCTTATCGTAAGTTGTTTACCAATTAAATGTCAGTTCCTGGATTTTCTTGAGTACTCCGAAAATCTGCACTGAAAGCAGAACCATTAATGCATGTTTACACTCTATTTCTGCACAGTCCCAGCTGACGACATTGGAGGGGATGATGAGTCATGTGATCACCCGGCTGCAGCTGAGTCGAGTTTATGACGACATTGATATGGACAAAGACATACCAGCGGTCAGTATCCAATTTTACACTGGTCAGTATCCAATTTTACACTGGTCAGTATCCAATTTTATTTGCTGCATATACTGATACCTAGAGTAATTGACAGTTTTCTTTGTCAGGAGTAGGAACAAGTATAATCTCATTTTATTGTGGAATAAAACAATAAAAGCTGCAATGTAGTTTAATGGGGGGAAATGCAGTGGAATGTTAATTATATAGTGACAAAATAAAAATCCTCAAAGTAAAAAAAACAAAGAAAGCTCCAACATTTCAAACTACTGAGAGAAAATTCTGCCTAATACAGTCAAACCTCGTTATCTTGAACTTGATGGAACCAACAAAAAACTTTGAGATATCTGAGGATTTGCGATATCAAGGGTAAAATACTTAAAGAATAAACGGTTTGGACTATTCACTATTCACTTCGACATATCCATGGTATTTGAGATATCGGTGTTCGAGATACCGAAGTTCATCTGTATTTTGAGATATTTTTCTAACAGTATAAATGAGCTTTGTGGGTGTTACAGATCTGCCAGAGTGTGTGGTCCCCCCAGAGTGTGGACATGGCTGTTCAGGAAGTGTTTCTACCGTTCCTCCGTGTGGCCGCCCTGCTCAAGTATCACCTTTTTAATGTGGAGTTTCCAAAGCAAATGGTGAGTCTAACATACACAGTCACTCGCTCCTCAAAGTTTGGATGACTGTACGGACTTGCAGGGTCTTTTGAAATTTACATTTCTTGAAGGAGGTTTTGTCTCTATAGGGACTTTATGGTTGTGTGTATCAGCAATCTTTTGTAAAGTTTTGGTAATTAAATGATATCTGTAATGACAAACTATGAAGTCGTATTTTTGATAGGCTAAGCATACATTTTATACAAAAAATTTAATGTCAAAGTGAGAAGTCATATTATTTTTGATAGGCTGAGCAATACATTTTATACAAAAATTTACCAATTTTTGTAAAATAATTATTTTTTAAAAGATATACCTGTGTTTTTTAAACTTGACTGTTTAATAAATTCGCACTGCCTCGTTTGGTTTAGTTGTCAGATTGTGAGTTTTTGCACCTGTGTGAGTATCTGAGGATCCAAGGTACCCGCCCCTCTCCAAGCGATGGCCAGAGCACGTGTTCATCCCGTGTGCGATGGACAATTGAGGAACCTCTCAATCTGACGCGAGCCTGGTGCACAGACTTAGCCAATGTGGCCAATCAGGAGCCTGTGGATTTCAAGGTCAGTTGTTAAGGAGAGGTCATCTGTGTGAACAAAATTTCAATTGTTACCAATAACTTGTCAGTGAGACACCAAAAGCATGGTTATTGATGAATAAAAAGGCTGTGACCTGTTAACTTTACAGTAAATTTTGGATGAAAATATAAATTTCAGCAATATTAGTCTAATTCTTTCAGATTTAGTTGCCTAGCTGAGTAGCTCAGTAGGTTAGCGCGTCGACTGCTGAACTGTAGAACGCTGGTTCGAGTCCAGCAGGAGTTTTAGATTTTTTTCAGATTACTCTCTACTAAAACTCAGTTTTGGACTAAATAAAGTGAATTTGAAAGCTTTCAATTTCAGAATGTCATTGTACATATCTTCCACTTTTCATCCACATCAAATTTTTCTGCTGTAGCATACCTCTCTAAGACCCATATTAAATCAGAAAATATAAATAATAGCGAGCGAAGCTCACGTCGCGAAGTGACGTGACGAGCTCGCTCCAATGATTACACAATTGAGTCACGTGGTTTGCTCTTCATCAGCTGAAAAATGATGGGACTACCCATAATGCCTCCGGAAAAATGTCGCCGTCACTGTGGTATACTTTATTGACAATCCCGTAATTAAAATAATTAGATTGTTTAGAAAGTACAATTAACGTTTTTAAATTCCAGACAAGCTTTCTCATAGCTTCAAACGTTTTGTTTTTGCTTGGTTTGAGAGAAGAAAAAACATTGCAGCTAATATGATGTCACAATTTGTAACTGTTTACACCAAGCGCGTTATATTTCCCACGTTGAATGAAGAGGCGGATAAAAGTCGTGTTGCAAGATGTTAATTAATGGGCTTCGCTCGTCTCAACGGTCACACCGTACAACATATTAGGAATAGATTTAATGTCTGGTTCCGTCTATTAGTGTAGATATAAAATCTGAGAAAGCATGATAATTATTTCTATAAGCATTTATTCTCCACATTTCTGCTGTTTTTATACCGTCTACCATGACACAAGGAAAATAGACTAGCATTTATACATATTTACTTGTAGGTGGTACATGTACATGTAGATTTATTTATAGCGAGCGAAACTCGCGAAGCGATGCGACAAGCTCGCTCCAATGATTACGCAATTCAGTCACGTGGTTTGCTCTTCATCAGCTGAAAAATGATGTGGACTACCCATAATGCCTCCGGAAAAATATCGCCGTCACTGCGGTATACTTCATTGACAACCCCGTAGATAAAACAAATGAACAGTTTGGAAAGTACCACAAATGATTTTAAATTCCAAACAAGCCTTCCCATACCTTCGTACGTTTTGTTGTGGATAATTGATTGGTTTGAAAGAAAAAATATCGCAGCTAATGATGACGTCACAATACACTGTTTACATCAACCGCGTTAAATTTCCAGCATTAAATGAATTGTAAAAGTCGTTTTGTAAGATGTCATGGGTCTTCGCTTGTCTCAACGGTCACACCGTATACATATTATTTTCAAATAATGCTCCAAGTAAAATTACACATTTTAAAATCAATTGATTACATTACATGTATGTAAACAAGTTCACCGCCACAAGGTGAAAAGTGGTGCCAACAACTGGTAATATGAAAAAAATATATTAATTATTGTTTTTTACCTTAAATATTAGGTAGAGTGTTATTAAAAACTTTAGAAAGTCACATGCTCTACAAGAGAACTGTATTCCCAACCAGATGAATATCCCTGTGTATGTAATTATCATATAATTATGTTGTGAACTTCACATTTTAAATATGTATTTGCTTGTAGTAAACTTCACAAGTTGAATATGTATGTGTTTGTAGTAAAATTCACAAGTTGAATATGTATGAGTTTGTAGTAAAATTCACAAGTTGAATATGTATGTACTTGTAGTAAGCTTCTCATGTTGAATATGTATGAGTTTGTAGTGAAATTCACAAGTTGAATATGTATGTGTTTGTAGTAAAATTCACATGTTGAATATGTATGTGTTTGTAGTAAAATTCACAAGTTGAATATGTATGAGTTTGTATTAAAATTCACATGTTGAATATGCATGTGTTTGTAGTAAACTTCACATGTTGAATATGTATGTGCTTGTAGTAAATGTCACATGTTGAATATGCATGTGTTTATCATATGAATATGTATGTGTTTGTAGTAAACTTCACATGTTGAATATGCATGTATTTATCATATGAATATGTATGTATTTGTAGACACTCCTGTTGGCAAACAACAGCTGGAGCACGCCGTGGTTGATTGACCTGCCTCATCAATACTACCTGATCTTCCAGGCGTACAGCCAGAAGCCCTGTGTCATCTGTGGGGAGGTGCCAAATGACCCTGCGATTTGTCTCGTGTGTGGTCACTACACCTGCTTCAGACAGAGCTGTTGTACTCAGCAGGGGGTCTCTGAATGTGTCCATGTAAGTAACAGATATTCACCAGTTTCTCTTTGCCCCATGATCCCCTAGTGCCAACATCCGTGCATTAAAAGGACCCCATTGGAAATAAGCTTTCTAACTTTCATGGGTACATGTATATCATTGGTGTATATATATATAATTTTACATTATGTAATATATTTACATTATGCAATTTATACATAATTGGTGTATATATATATATATATATATAAATATAAAAGCACTGAGTTCCAACAACACCCGATACCTAAAAGTGGACACATTATGTAATTCTTTTCGTTTGTCCTGAGGAAGGGACGTGTCGTCCCGAAAATGATGTGATTGGTTTTTGAAGGGTGGCCGAATTTGGTCACTTAATGTCCCTTGCTCTTTTTAGCTCACCTGAGCTAAAAGCTCAAGTGAGCTTTTCTGATCACCCATATTCCGGCGTCTGTCCGTCCGTCTGTCGGTCTGTAAACTTTTAACATTTTTAACTTCTTCTCAAAAACCACTGGGCCAATTTCAACCAAAGTTGGCACAAAGCATCCTTAGGTAAAGGGAATTCTAAATTGTTAAAATAAAGGGCCAGGCCACCTTCCAAGGGGAGATAATCAAGAAAAGGTAAAAATAGGGTAGGGTCATTAAAAAATCTTCTTCTCAAGAACCACTGGGCTAGAAAAGATGAAATTTATAAATAAGCTTTATTAGGTAGTGCAGATTTTAAATTGTTAAAATCATGGCCCCCGGGGGTCAGATGGGGCCACAATAGGGGATCAAAGTTTTACATACAAATATATAGGAAAAATCTTTAAAAATCTTCTTCTCAAGAACCACTGAGCCAGAAAAGCTGAGATTTATATGAAAGCTTTCTAATATAGTGCAGATTCTAAATTGTTAAAATCATGGCCCCCGGGGGTCATATGGGGCCACAATAGGGGATCAAAGTTTTACATACAAATATATAGGAAAAATCTTTAAAAATCTTCTTCTCAAGAACCACTGAGCCAGAAAAGCTGAGATTTATACGAGAGCTTCCTGATATAGTGCAGATTCTAAATTATTAAAATCCTGGCCCCCGGGGGTCGGATGGGGCCACAATAGGGGATCAAAGTTTTATATACAAATATATAGGAAAAATCTTTAAAAATCTTCTTCTCAAGAACCACTGTGCCAGAAAAGCTGAGATTTATATGAAAGCTTACTGATATAGTGCAGATTCTAAATTGTTAAAATCCTGGCCCCCGGGGGTCGGATGGGGCCACAATAGGGGATCAAAGTTTTACATACAAATATATAGGAAAAATCTTTAAAAATCTTCTTCTCAAGAACCACTAAGCTAGAAAAGCTGATATTTACATGAAAGCTTTTTGACATAGTGCAGATTCAAGTTTGTTCAAATCATGGCCCCTGGGGGTTGGATGGGGCTACAAGGGGGGATCAAAGTTTTACATACAAATATATAAGGACATTCTTTAAGAATCTTCTTCTCAAGAACCACTGAGCCAGAAAAGCTGATATTCACATGAACAGCTTCCTAACATAGAGCAAAGTTAAGTTTGTTCAAATCATGGCCCCCTGTTGTAGGATGGGGCCACAATAGGGGATCAAAGTTTTACATTCAAATCTATAGGAATTTTTTTTAAAAAATCTTCTCAAGAACCACTGAGCCAGAAAAGCTGATATTTACATGAAAGCTTTCTGATATAGTGCAGATTCAAGTTTGTTCAAATCATGGCCCCTGGGGTTAGGATGGGGCCACAAGGGGGGATCAAAGTTTTACATACAAATATATAGGAAAAATCTTCAAATATCTTCTTCTCGTGAACCATTGGGCCAAAGAAGTTCACATGTACATGAAAGCTTTCTGACATAGTGTAGATTCAAGTTGCAAAAACTATGACCTCCAGGGGTAGGTTGGGGCCATAATAAGGACTACGGTTTTACATGCAAATATATATAGAAAGTCTTCTGATATGGACCAAGGTGACTCAGGTGAGCGATGTGGCCCATGGACCTCTTGTTTCAATTCCCATGCAGTTTTTATTAAGCATCATAGATGAAGAAAATGTTCTTAATATCTGTGTATTGATGAAGAATTCTGTTGAATCAGATCAATATGCATACTCAATATCATAATTGCTAAAGAATGCATATATATACATGCATGCTTCATATTTTGGTGTAATGTGATTTTAAATGATATGCTGCGCTAGATGGTTAGGGCTATTCCAGAAATAAATACATGGGGGGGAGGGGGGAGGCACCTTTTGTATATACCAAGCAACCATAAAAAAAAATATAAAAAAATTGCCCCATGACCCATCAAATTGATAAAACTCATTTTACAATGACGCATCTAATTAAAAAAAAAACCTAACCAGACCCACCACAAAAATATTTAAAAAAAAATGAAAACAGTACAAATCTCGCGAGGTTTTCGGGACAAACATTCTAGTAGTCAATGACGCGGTAATGGCTGTGCGACATTGTATCACAGTAGTTCTGAAGAAATGATATCACATCAACAATCAAAGGCATCTATGGCGGGAATGTTGGAAAGATTGGGAGTCCAAGCGATGCTATTATCATGAAATGGGTATGGATATGTTTTTCCAAGAATCGTTCGTGTTCTGATGGAGGCCTCTATATCACCATCACACTGACTGATAAATATAACGCATCGGTACCCTCGCATAAATCAACCAAGGTTTGCCTGTTTTTATTAGAAAACGGAATACCTATTGATTTCAAAATATTCCCAAGATCGATGCACTGTAAACTGTAATATTCTACAGAGTTCGCCACCATCACGTCCCAAGGGATCCTATTAAACGCGCCTCTAATTTGAAGAGTGCCATAATGGAAATAGAAAGTTATGCACTACAAAGAGTGACAACTCGAATAGTTCTATGTTACTTCCGATTTCGAAAGCACGTTTTCAATTTTCCCTCCGACGTTTTGTAACCAACACGACAAGCGACAATAAAAATATTCTGAAAATTCAACACCCACGTGGCACAAAATTAAAAAACAAAAGAAACTACCCACTACCCATAATAAAAAAAATTTTAACAGTCCAACCACGGACCAAATAAAATATGAAAAAATACAACCACCCACACAAAAAAATATCGTTTGCCGCCCTCCCCCCCCCCCCCCCCTCCCCCCCATTTGATCATTTCTGGAACAGCCCTTAGAGGATTTTGTGATGATCGAGTTCCACTTGATTATATCTAGATGGTTTGAGGATTTTGTGATGAGTTCCACTTGATTATATCTAGATGGTTAGAGGATTTTGTGATGAGTTCCACTTGATTATATCTAGATGGTTAGAGGAGTTTGTGATGAGTTGATTTTATCTTGCAGCATTCCATTCAGTGTGGAGCAGGCACTGCCATGTTCCTGTTGATTAACTCAACCATTGTGGTGGTCATTCGTGGTCCGAGGGCAACACTCTGGGGGTCTGTGTATCTCGATGATCATGGCGAGGAGGACCGCGACCTTAAGTAAGTGACCTTTATTGAATTACAATTTGCTGGAAAATACTGTGGTTTTCCTCATTTTTCATTGCATACCATTTTTAGCTCACCAGAGCTGAAAGTTCAAGTAAGCTGTTCTGATGACCTTTTGTCTGTTGTCAGTCTGTCCGTAAACTTTTAATATTTCTTACCTCTTCTTTAGAACTTAGGATAGGTCATCAGTACCCCTTGCTTGTCACAAGAGGCGACTAAATGGGGTGGTCTTTTGGATGAAACCACAAAAACCGAGGCCCCATGTCATAGCAGGTGTGGCATTATGAAGATCCCTCCCTGTTCAAAGGCTGTAAGTGCCGAGCATCTCGGCCTAAATTTTGCAGCCCTTCACCGGCAATGGTGACATCTCCATATGAGTGAAAAATTCTTGAATGTCCTGTTAAACAATGTACATCCAACACCCCAACCATTCATATTACGTTCCCAGTGAGACTCACTTACCTGCCTATTTGGAAATCCATCAGATGAGTGATGCAACCCATGGGTCTCTTAAATTTGTATGTTAATGAAATAATTATTGGAGAATTTGATGAAGCAGTACATCTGTAGAATTTCTGGTATTGTTTTGCAGGAGAGGGAAGCCCCTGTATTTGAGTAAGGAGCGATACCGCCTGTTACAGCAGCAGTGGCTGACCCACAGCTTTGATAGGAGCTGTCAGCGTTGGATCTGGCACCAGGACAGACTCTAGCCAATCAGATAACTTGGCACATGTAGCCTTGCCAATCAGATAACATGGCACATGTAGCCTAGCCAATCAGATAACATGTCACATGTGGCCTTGCCATTCAGGAAAGTTAAGCCATAGCTCACTGCATGGAACTCGCCAGTCACAGTATTTGTCTTGTCCTTCTGGTTTTTGTCGTTAAAACCAGTCGGCCATGTTGTTTCTGTGATCAATCCAAGAGGAAGTTGTTTGAAAAAACCAAACACTGGATAAATTGAATGCTCAACCCTGATAGTGATAGTATGCTCAATTTGAAGATGAAGAATTTCATTTGTTTTGCTATTTTTCACAAAGCTAATTTTGAAGCTGACGGGATTTTTTTTTTAGAATGATCATGTTTCTAAAATGCTGTAAATCACGTTTTATTTGCACAAACTTTATTTACATGTAATTACGCGAGACTAGTCATTTGTGAACACCTAGATGTGGTGAATAAACACTTCAAAATACCAGACTTTAAAAGCAATAAGTAATGATGTGGGAAAGTTATGTCTTGTGAATAATTGCATACCCGGGTACTTGCGAAAATAAGGCCTCGCAAAATAAAAAGTGATCTACAATACATAATATGTTATTAAGATTGTTGCCTCAGATGTCCATCAAATCGTGACTGAAAATGAGCAGTGATGTATTTCCCAGAAAGAAATATTTGGAAGATGCAGATATACTGTATAAGTGGAATTTTTAGTGAGACACAAATTTTGAGATTTTTCCATAACAATGAATAATATATACATGTATATAACGAGAGCTAATTTTAGCGACTTTATAATTCTAGAAAAGATAACTATTACCTCTGATATGGAATAAATTGTTAGCGATGTTCAATATTAGCTATCTGATCACTCTCGCCATTAATGCCAAAATTAAATCCTCACTAACGATTCTGCGGAATGATATGGTATCACAAATTTTTCCTGATGTGAAGTCTATGTAGGTCCTTATTCTTGGTAGTTCTTTAATGATATCCTTTCCATTCAGACATGCTAACTCAGTAATGTAGTGGGTGATATAATTACATGTACACGGTGATTTCTTCAAGGGATTTAAAAGTATAGTTTTCAGGGACATTAATTTTGTTATTTTACTAATAATTTGGTTTTAGTGAACAATATGCTAGGTATAGAAGGTTTTTAAAATTATCTGATACTATTATACACAATATAATGCGGCATTTTCATGAATAGAGCTGGGACGATGTAATGATGAAATAAGATACTACAACAATGGATATGAATTACAGTAATTATGCATATCGACACGTTTAGTGAAATATAGATTTGGACCCTACTGACTTGGTTTATAGTACTAGCTTTTTCTGTTAGATTTTAAGCTTGTTAAATTAAGACAGCAAAAATGAAACTAGTATGTGAAGTAATACACTTGTGTTAAATGATTTAGCTGACAAAAAGTATATTTTACGTCATTTTAGAAATATTATGATACGTATCGTATCAAGGCAGCTAGCTGTATCATGATATGTATCGTTACTAAAGAAACCTGTATCGTCCCAGTCTTAGAATTATAAATCCGGAGGTCGAGACCACACACTGTAAATTTATTCAATGAGTTGTCTTTCAATGATACTTTTAAGGACTTTCTTTTTCAATGCTGTAAAATCACTATTTTCATAGAGACCAACATTTATTGTTGAGAAAAGATAACTGGATATGAAGTGTATTTAAGATTTATTATATACCCATCAATGTTTCGTGTTTTTGATACTGTTGATTTCAGAGAGTGTTATCCGATCTTCCGGATCACCACACTATGGTTTTCCGATTCTGTCATTTTCCTCTGATGTCACATTGCATCAACGCAACGTTTTCTGTGTAAATTAGCGCACTTCCGCTTGTGTAAAAGGTACCAACATCACAATACTGTAAACACTAGTGTTCATAAAGACTTCATTTGGTAAGTACCTGTAGTTGTGAATTTTCAGTGGTAGTTTATTCTCTCCATTTTCTGGATTGGAATTCATGGGTGTGTTCTTACCGTATCATTGATTTTACAGCTGGAGACGTCAAATTTGGTTAATATATACATTCTAGAGAAAATGGAAATTTTATGTGGTGGATCACAAGGGAGTGTGAGGGATGTAATTAGTCCACTGCAGGAGCTAAGTCCATTTTGTGACCACCACAGGGACTTGGTCCATTTTTTGACCTTGAGTCAATGTTACTTTGACCCTCAGTTACAACCTATGGCCTCTATCTCGATCTGATTAAAATCGGATATTTGATCCACTCCATTATTAATTTTAATCAGATTGCCTCTATCTGGAATGTGATGCCATATAAAAAAAATTTCTTGGTTTTATGATCTCATTCTGATTGATTCTGTTCCGTGTACATTGTTCAAATCTTGTTGTAAACAATGTGATAGTGGTGGGTTTTTCACGTGTTGATGAAATCGGCACACAGGATTCTCTAACTTAAAACTTTGATAAATGTGTTAAATATCATTAATGTAAGATCGAGTTGTTATCTTATTATGAAGGGCATTTCATTAATTAGTGAATCTCAAGCTCTGGTAGATATCTTGTGTCTCGTGATTCTCTCATGAACCAGACTTTCTCCAGTCCTTACTGTATGAGAATTTCAGCCTTGTAATTATTGTTTTCAGCCTGTGTGTATTATATACATGTAGAGACATGCCAATATGATGAAATTTGTCACTAGAGGGATGTAGAATCAGCTCATTGTATACTGTTTGTTAAGTGTGTTGAAGGGTAATTTTTTAAAGTAAGATATTTTCTCTGATTAACCTAAATGCAACTTTTGCATAGAAAAGGATACATTGTATGGTTTTGGGTGGGTTGGTCAGGTGGTGAATATTGAAATCTCATTTCTTGTTTGAAATTCGCTGGTTAGAAAGTTTCTGTCAGATTATGATAGTCATTTGTTTGTGTTGCGTGACAGTGCTGGATGAGAGTTGCATTGCTTGTTTGTGTTGCGTGACAGTGCTGGATGAGAGTTGCATTGCTTGTTGAGAAATACATGTGCATGTTCTTTTTGTTGTTTTGTTGCCAAGAATTTTGTATTGAATATACTGTTAAATGGATTACAAAAAATGATACCCACAGTTTGTTGTGTGTTACGGAAGTACAACCAAGAAGATTAATAGTAGGATTGTATTTGTAATATGATTCATATACTAATTTTACTTGGGGAGGGGTGGGGGGTTGTGGCACACCTCCCCCTCTTTGAGTATTAAGAAGTATATGAATATGTGCTGATGGTAATTATGTAATGCATTTCATTGAAGTTATCCATTTATAAATTGATCAACTCTCGGGGGCTTTGCACCCTGTACTGCAGAAGAATATATTATTCCAAGATGTTTCCTGCCGAAGTTTGTGAAACAACATTCGCAGGTCTCATAATTTTTTGAAACTCTCTTCAAGACCACTGAGCCAATTATCAACCTCTGTGACAACATTGTTAAATAGCATAAACTTCAATTTGTTCAAACGATGGTTTTCGTGGTCAAGGTAGGGTCACAATGGGGTTCCACAGTTTAAAATAGGTTAATATATAGAAAACATGCCCAAACTGTGAAATTGGTTATGAAAGCATTCTAATATAATGCAGATTTTAAATTGTTCTTAATAACACAATGAAATAATGTAAAACCCTAAGAAACCCTAAATTAATATATAGCAGGAAGGGAGGAAATGCAACGGACCAGACCTGGATTTGAACCCGGGCCCCTTGAACCTCTAGTCAGGTGCTCTACCAACTGAGCTCTCTGGCCACTGCCGATTGAACCCGTCTGACCATTACATGATACACCGATAACGAGGTAACGAAATTATCCCCCAACTTCTCCAGTTTTTGTTCAATTCAAAGGGCAAGGGTTGAAATAAGGGTTAACAATTTTCACGTGAGCGATGTGGTCCGTGGGTCTCTTTGTTTGGATATCTGTTGTAATGTAACTAATATATCTCTGAGATTCGATCTGGAATGTATTGCTCAATTGCGAATTCTCGTGATATAAACTTCATCGAAAATGCGAAGATTAGAATTTTGAGATTTATTAGAGAAATTCTTGAAAGAAGCATTAATTAAGATAACTTTATATATTATATCATATTGTCTTCTTGTCTTAAAACGCTGACTTCAGGATTCGGTGCACTACAAATTAATCGCACATCATCTTTCCAAAGACGTAGCGCGTTTTCTTGACATTATGATAAATCATTGCATGCTCTGAAAATGAACAGACGACTATCACATGGTACATGTATATAATGACGGTATCAGTTTGATAAATACCATGATTTACAACAAAACTCAATTAATGCAAACCATTAAATGAGTTTTCTCTTTAAAATCTGGGTTGTTTTTTTTAACTAGTTCTTTTTGGGTTGGCTCGCGATAGCGGGAAGACTCCAGACCTGTTATCGCTGGCACTGCATTTCGGATTTTGAGTACAAACCGTTTGTTGATCCATGTACGTGAGATAATGCAAAAAGTTTTCAATCTCTGGTCATTGAAATTTCGGCAAAATATGGGACATATCAAAGTGGTTGGTTTAAACAAAGTATTGGTTATTGTGTTCTTGCATTTAAAAGCAGTGTTGCCTAATTGCAATAATATTCTCTTTATCATTTGATTTGGAGACAACGTGAACGCGCATGAATACGTTATGTACATTGTTCTATCTCTATCCAGAGTCATCGTTCCTTACACTCGCATTAGCAGTGTTATTCTAACAGAATTCTGACGAAAATATATCTGAAATGAATTAACGAATTCTATATTTGCTTTGTTTAAATAAATGCGAGTTAACATTTACATACATGTGGTACATTTTTGCGGGAATACTCCTGTAAACAGAACGAAGGAAGAGGCGATCAAGATATTTTCTATTGATACCTGCTACAAATTGTGTCCGGGCTGTTGCTGTTTTGTCTTTTGTGGTAGGCTTTTATGTTCACACAATTTTTGAAGCTTTTATGGGTAAATTCCTCTTTACCGATGTGTCGTGTTCCTAGTTTGTGCCATTGCATTTCCATAGATATCTAAATGTAGTTAAGCAGGTTTATAAAGCGTAAACTGGCCCAAACTAACTTAAATATATTCGTATAATTTGCACCAGAATTAAAGTAATTCCTTAAATAATGCAGATTTAAAATTTATCTAAATAACCATAAATAATGAAATAATGAAAAACTATAAGAAACCCCACAGTAATATGGCATGTAACAGGAAGGGAGAAAATGCAATGGACCAGACTAGGACTCAGACCCGGGCCTCCTGAATCTCTAG
Organism: Ostrea edulis; assembly: GCF_947568905.1. Lineage (NCBI taxonomy): Eukaryota > Metazoa > Mollusca > Bivalvia > Ostreida > Ostreidae > Ostrea > Ostrea edulis. Next base: position 7,714,534 of record NC_079173.1, on the reverse strand, counting down.
TCAGGTGCTCTACCAACTGAGCTATTTGACCATCGAACCCGTCTGACCACCACGTATGATATAACAAGTTATTTGAAATTATCCTCCAACCTCTGGCTCTCCAATATTCAATTCAAAGTGCACGATAACAATTTTCTTGTGAGCGATGTGGCCCATGGGTCTCTTGTTTTAATTAATGTTGCAATATAACAAATGTATCTTTGGGATTCGATATGTAATATATGGACTTAGGAGAAAAACATATCGATCTCGCACGACCATGTACGCCTGTCAGTTATTGTAAAGAAACGTTAATTTTATTAAAATAACTTTACATATAATCATATTGACATTCTATGGTCGTTATAGCGATCTAGTTTGCCAATACAACCTGTCATTGGGGCAAATTTTGTCTGACATGTTTCATGCCGACTGTTAGGCCGTTCTTGGTACACTGATTTTGACTGCGGATAACTCCGTTTACCTGATCAATATATAGGGCTCACGGCGGGTGTGACCGGTCGACAGGGAATGCTTACTCCTCCTAGGCACTTGATCCCACCTCTGGTATATCCAGGGGTCCGTGTTTGCCCACCTCTCTATTTTATATTGCTTATAGGAGTTATGAGATTGGTCACTGTTCGTTATCTTCACCTTTCATCTTCATACCTTCAGGATCCAGTTCACTAAGAATTGACCGCACGTAGCTCGTTTTCTCGACACTTATGATACATCCATCTGACTATCCTTGAAGATTTCCAAGAAAATTTGGTCAGTTATGAAAGACAACCTCATCTTTGGAAACTTAAGCATTCGTCGTAACTATAGCGCTCATCAATGAAATGACCATATTGACACAAACTGATGCAGATTTCTTCCTGTGTCATTCCCAAGAAGTGATAAATTCTTATTACGGAAGGTTATCCGTAATCAATCGAAAAATAATTTTACTGCATGCTAATCAACCTTTCATTTGTGGGTAGGAACTCTATTCGGGGGGAACGGATTTTATTTCGTGGGAACAAATTTTATTACTTTATGAACAAATTTCGTCCACGTGTCTGTGATATGTGGAAAGTACTTTGTATTTGGTTGTTTAACCGGTTAGTTCGGCGGGTAATGTGTGGTTGTTTAACCGGTTAGTTCGGCGGGTAATGTGTGGTTGTTTAACCGGTTAGTTCGGCGGGTAATGTGTGGTTGTTTAACCGGTTAGTTCGGCAGGTAATGTGTGGTTGTTTAACCGGTTAGTTCGGCGGGTAATGTGTGGTTGTTTAACCGGTTAGTTCGGCGGGTAATGTGTGGTTGTTTAACCGGTTAGTTCGGCGGGTAATGTGTGGTTGTTTAACCGGTTAGTTCGGCGGGTAATGTGTAATTAAAGGAGAGTAAAAAACAAAGTATGAGGCTGTAATTCGTGAGTTTGTATCACGCAGCGGTTTTCTTTTTACAACAGTTATTTCACATTGACACAGCACATATTTTTTTCTAAGTAGAGTAATCTTTACGTTAATTGCACAAATCCTCCAATATCCACTCGTAATAGTTTTCTGTGGTGCAGTATGTATCCTCTAGATCCAATTAGGATGCCGGAGCAGCATGCATCGACCGGTATATTTTAATCTCTGTTCAAAGAAAAATAATGGGAAATGCATAATGCAGGGGAGACTAATCATGAGTTAAAGATTCTCGTGGGAACGAACAAATATACCCACAGTTCCCCGTGGTATTAACGCTTCAGCCACAAGCACAAATACCAGAGGAAGAAACAAAGCTATATAGGGCAGCGAAGACTTTATCTAGGCCATCTTTTGCATTAAACAGCCCCCGAAGTCAAGTTTGATATATATACACAAACATATCTAAATGAGACGTATCAGTAGTTAATTTGTTATAGGATCCAAAACTCCTACTCCAGGAATATTCAGTAGAAAACTCCATCCTCGCGTGCTTGTGTAATAATGATAGAACCTGAACCCTGGAGTCAGAAGTGTCACAATTTTAGTAGAACTTTTCATAGCAGTTTGACTGCTTCATGTTCAGAAATATAGAAGATTTTTGAAGATTGTATTAATTTTTCGTAGTTTTGGCTCCACCCTTCGGACTCTGGGGAGGCTGGGTCCATGAAATTTACAATATGTGTTCCCCTTTACCCGTAGGTGCTGTAATTTTAAGATTCGTTATAATTGGTTCAGCCATTCAAGAGAAGCTGAAAATGTTCAAATGTTTACGACTGACACACGATGCCGGACGAAAACAGATAGCAATAAAGTTACTGAAGTGACTCAGGTGACCTTAAAATATGGGGGTGGGGGTGTGTAACAGATATATCTTATCTTACTTTACATGTAAAATTAACTAACTTCACATGAAAACTTAACGGTAATTGAACGTTGTCAAAATGTGGGCCGGGAGACCCCCCCCCCCCCCCCCCTACTCTACAGACCTGTGAGAGATTGGAGAGGGACTCCGGGGAAGGCGTGTGATTTCTGGACTCTCTTGCTTTCTGTTTCTCTGATACACGGCTGATTTAACTGAGTCATTGACTCTTTGTTATGCAATAACCATGTCAATATTGTATCCATCAGTAATATTGAACTCCTATGAGAAACAGACTGTCATATGTTTTTAACCAGAATTATCGGTTGATTTCATCTGTGTGCATCAATTATGAAGGGTAAAGGTACACGCGATGTGCCGTTATTCCATGGGGTAATACATAATAAAAAAAACCCACATACAATTATATAACAGCAGTGGACGGCAGTGAGTAAGCAATATTTCAGCTAGAAAATAAGAATTGCGTCTGTAGTGGAATAAAGACTTGAAATGCAGAAAGAGGTGTTGGTCAATCTAATTAGAATTGTATCCTTTGATCTGCTGTATATCGATCGTAGGCGAGCTGATCAAAGGATATAATTTTAATTAAATTGAGGTGATGATATTCTTCAAACTATTAAATATCATTCAAAAAGTACATTCGAGGAAAAACATCAGAGGACTTGAAAGTTTTGCCAAGTTCCTTAATAAGCCCCAAAACGAAGTTCTCGGTAATATGATACCTAAAATACCATTATTTAGTAATCCATCCGTGTTTGTCCAACTCTATTTTGTATTGCTTATAGGAGTTATGAGATTGATCACCGTTCGTTATCTTCACCTTTCACCGTACTAAAAAGAATAGGTCACGGTACATGATTTTGTTCCCCGCCGTAACGCGGAAGGGGGCAGATATACCAGTGTCCATCCCACTTGCCTTTGTGGACGCAACTCCGAAGAAACTGCTGGATCGATTTTGTTCAAATTTTGTAGGATTGTTCGTCACCAGATGTAGAACTTTGGTCATACTGCGCCGCCAATTTGATTCGACAAATTTCACAAGAGTTAAGGAACCTTGTTGAATTTGTACATGCTACACTATAAAAACACTGTGGACGCAACTCCTCCGAAACCGCTCACTGGATTGTAGTATTGTTAGTCACCATATGTAGTTGATCATATTGCGCCAAAATTTTGATTCGACAAATTTTACAGGAGTTATGGGACTTTTGTGCTTCAACTTAATTTACTTTGCGGCGACAGGGATATATGGCTACACGTAGCAATCAATTAATCTTGTTTTTTATATTTAATTTTTTCCGCCCCAATTATGCACGTGCATGATATGGTCATTACAACATCAAAACAAGACGTGTGAAAGTGACTTACGAAAACATACTTAAACACAATTGAAAGGACCAAAAGCCAAAGGAAAGGTGAAGATAACGAACAGTAATCAATCTCATAACTCCTATAAGCAATACAAAATAGAGAGCTGGGCAAACACGGACCCCTGGATATACCAGAGGTGGGATTAGGTGCCTAGGAGGAATAAACATCCCCTGTCGACCGGTCACACCCGCCGTGAGCCCTATATATTGAGGAAGGCGGGTTTTTTTTTTACACAAAGGTCCCTGCATATGCCCAAAAAGCATCATAACCTGTTTTCTCATCGTATAAAAAGGGGGGATACCCACACGAAAGTGTTTACTTTTCAATATACACTCTCCTTCGTACTTGTATAACTAGCAGAGAAGCCATGTGTGCAATAGTTATCATAGAACAAGGGTCCGCGTTTACCCAACTAGCTCTTTATTTTGCATTCCTTATAGGAATTATGAGATTGATCACTGTTCGTTATCTTTCCCTTTCTATTAATCTCCGGCAATTATACAATCTTTATAATTAAGCAAAACTCTTTGATAATCGAGTAGTATCTCCTCGTCCTTTTCTGTTGTTTGCTAGAAAAAAGACATGCAGGTATGTTGGAATTAATTTTCGCCGATCTAATTTGAATTTCGCATTGTAGAAGGCAAAATTGAAAATGGCACTTTTCCTATGTACCATGCAATCATACAACGATTTCAAAGGTTGAACCTCAGTCTTAATCCTTAAACCCAAACCCAGCTTTTTAGCTTAATTCAGATCATCCTCAAACATGCTTTATACATGTATCTCAGTATTTCTGTTTTCATATTCAGTTACCCAATATTTGTGGTGTTTTTAATGAATGTCAATCTAATTAAAATTAGATATACTTGTGTAGCGATATACGTGAGAGGATCAAAGGATCTAATTTTAATTAGATTGAATGAATGTAAGTATCAATTAAAAATGCAAGATATAGAGCTCACGGCAGGTATGACCGTAGACAGGGAATGTTTACTCCTCCTAGACACCTGATCCCACCTTTAGTGTGTCCAGGGGTCCGTGTTTGTCCAACTCTCTATTAATTATAGGAGTTATGATTGATTGATTTATTGGCAATAAGACAAGAGGTCGATGCTTTATCTCCTAAAAGTATCGCTAGTGCCAAGGAATACGAAATCCTGTTCTGCATATCTAAGCTTAAATTCAAATATTTAGCAACAGTATAAAAGATGTGTTCTTAAAACTTAAGGTAGATCGATCCTCGTGTTATGTCATAGTTTTTGCAAAAGTCTTTATTATATTAAACTTTGTGCATGATAGAAATACTAGTATATCTTTCACATGAAGTTTATTTACAAATTGGTAGACTATTGATCGTGAAAACGTTAATATTTTCCATAGAAAATCAATTATTTATAATAATAAAGATGTTGTCAAGGACAATAACTCTTATACTGGTTTCCCTCTACTGTATGTCTATTATGCAATGATTTCCCAATATCCACAATTAATTTATAAATATTTATGATTAAGCAGTTTTTTTCTAAACCGTTGACATGGGGAAGACAACAAACAGTCTTCATGTAATAAGTTAGCAATGTTTTTTTTTCTAGTGGACAAAGACTTTCAAAACATCGATCACACCGTTACAAGCAGAAACAAACATCTTTACACAAAACATTACTCCTAAATTGAGATACATGTAGAAATCATGTAAATCTGTTTCACAAAGATTGACCGTTTACATTTAAAATAGAAAATTAATAGAAATCCGGAATTTCCCCATAAAATACCATAACTCCAAATACCTTAAGATTGACAAAATCAATGAAAATGATGTTACATTTAGTTTTCTTCCAATTATCTCATATTTACATTGAATTTGATGTTTTTAAAACTCACACTACGGTGCGAAACCCATATCCTATTCACATATTTCTAATTTAATATGAGTCACACGTATTCAGATGATAATATACGGGCTATGTTTAAAGCCTGTATATCCCAATGTACTCTTAATTATGCATGCCACGAGTCGTCCACTTCTGCTTCATACTTAGATAGTTTTGAAAGTAGATATTAACGGCAAACTAACAACTCAACTTCATGACAGACGGGATGATGTCAGCTTCTCCATCGTCAACTTCCCATATTTATGTAGCAATATTCCATTATCACCTGCATATGGTGTTTATATCTCTCAACTGATTCGATACGCAAGAGCTTGTTCTGCGTATGATCAGTTTTTAAATCGAGGCAAGCTACTGACAAATAAGTTGATGATACAGGGGTTTCAACAGTCTCGTTTAAAGTCAGCATTTCGCCACTTCTATGGTCGTTATAACGATCTAGTTCGTCAATACAATCTTTCATTGGATCAAATACTGTTTGACGTGTTTCATACCGATTGTTAGACCATTCTTGGCACACTGATTTTGACTACGGATAACTCCGTTTACCTAATCAAGATATAGGGCTCATGATGGTTGTCATCGACAGGAGATGCTTACTCCTCCTAGTCACCTGATCCCACCTCTGGTGTGTCCAGGGAACCGTGATCACTGTTCGTTATCTTCACCTTTGAAAATATTGGGACAGATCAGAGAGCTACAGATCCATCCTTGATAAAAAAAAAAAACCTTCGATTTACGGCACACAAGAAAATGCGCACATTTGAGGCCTCATATCGCTGTATTCTTGTATTGCCGTCTCATAAATTTAGCATAAGAATTCCTAATATATTTTCCCACTATAGTTGTGTCAAAACATACCTTCAAATATTCATTAAAGCCCCATACGACACGAATACTCACAACTTCAAATGATTTCTTTTGTTGTATTTGTTGTTTTACGTTTCATTCGAGAATTTTTCACTTATGTAGAATTTTATGAATGATCCTTTAAAGCTTCCATACAATTTTGGCTACGTGTATTATTGATTTTTTTCCACACCCTTCCTTGTCCACACGGCGCTGAAGAAATATGTTCGTCACATTTTGAATTAGTAAGTTATTTTTATACAAGCTAGATTTTTGATTACATAGCGAACCGTATCTAAAGTCTAATTCCAAGCTTTTGTAATTCTCTCCAAACAATAATGACTTACAAGCAATTTATGTCCCAGAGTATTGCTATATCTGTGATATAAATATAGGTTACATTATATGTCTCAGAATTCATCTTCGCAGAGAGAAGACAAATCAAAATTAATGAATAAATCTTGTAAAACACCATTAAAAGAGTCATTAATCAAAGTACTGATAGACGGTGGCCTGGATTGGGTGACCTAGCGATGGTGACCTTAAAACAATACCGATATTGCAACTGCCTGAATGAGCAATCCTTAATGGTGATTCGTTTTGTGATAATAATTAAGTGATGATAAAACACGATACACTAGTTCATAAATAGTTTATATTAAATCCAAAAGAAGAAACATCTATACTTATGAATTACCAATTTTTGCCAATAAACTCCGAAACGCTTGCTCCAGAGTAACTGCTTGTACCTTTGATATTGTTTCATATATAAGTCCGTAAGCTATAACAGAATCTTACTTGATTAGTAAATATCGTAGAATTAATTAAAAACCTACTTTCGTTTTCGATAAACTACACTGAAATAAGACCTTTATTTAACCAGGATTACATATTTAGCGATAACGCTAGTTTTCAATATGGTCCTGCATATAACATACATACAGACAGATATTAGTAAAATAAACACAGATTAAAAGAAGTAGAATACATATAAACTTAAGAAATAATTATGAATGTAAGATAAATAGAATACAAAATGAAGCTTAAAAAGTATGGTGATAATCTCTAAGATAATTTCTCTTAAAACACGCAACACTCGTTGAGTTTCTTATGTTTTGACTCAAGGCATTCCACACTGTGCTCCCTGAAATGCTGAAAGATCTTCTATAATATTCTGTTTTTGCCCTGGGTATATACAAAATATTTGAATAAGAATTTCTAGTTTGCCTCTGACTGACTTCTGATACATATTTAAAAACATTTAAATAATCTGGCATTAAACCATGTAAAACTTTATACACTAAAATGACTTTTCTATAGACAAAGTAATCTGATAGAGGCAACCAGTTAAGTTCTGTAAACATGACATTAGATGGTGTTTCAAAATTTCTGATGTTAAGAATTACCCTTGCAGCTCGTTTTTGCAATATAAAAAGCTTATTCACATTTTCAGCATTTCTTGGATTGCTCCATATAGTACAACAATATGTAAAATGTGGAAAAATCATAGTATTAAAAATCTTCAGCAGCGCATCGTTTGACATAAAATATCTTATTCTTCTTAAAATGCCAATTCTCTTGGAAATCTTGTTCATAAGTGATTCTATATGACTTTTCCAGGACAAAGTTTCATCAATAATAATACCAAGTAATTTTGACTCCTGAACACATTCTATGACATGGTTATTTATCACTAAATTTAATTTTCGATACTTTGATAATTTTTGTGCCGATCCAATAAGCATACATTGAGTTTTAGACAGGTTTAAGCTTAATTTATTTTCCTTAATCCACATTATACTGCGCTGAAGATCTTCATACATCTTTGACTCAATATTTTCCACTGACTTATCTGTTACATCTTGTGAAGTATCATCTGCATACATATTTACATGAGAATGTTTCAGTGCTTGTGGATAGTCATTAATATACAGGATAAAAAACAATGGGCCTAAAAATAGCAAAATAAGAGTAAAGTGGGGGATCCAAGCCCCCCCCCCCCACCCTCCAAAACAAAACAAATTACAGCTTAAGATAATACGATATGAAGTAAATCCGTTGTTTATCAATGCTTAATTCTGGTCTTACAGAAGAAATAAGTTTTGATAATTGTTGAATAAATAAAATATGCCTGTTCGATTCTTCAATCCGTGATTTTAGTGTTGAATCAGTATTATGGAAATTTCCAGAACGAAGCGCCTAGAACGTGGCAACATTATATAGGTCTACAACCAATCGCACATTCTCGGGCCTTTCTGCCAATCGAGAAGTTGCAATTCGTTTGAGTAGGTGATCAGTGTTAGTTATACTTATAATAGTTTTGACTAGGCCCTTATCATTCTATGAACGTTTATAACTATATTACTTCTATACATTTAAATTGAGGCAAGCTACTGACAAACAAGTTGATGATACAGGGGTTTCAACAGTCTTGATTGAAGTCAGCATTTCGCAAATTCTATGTTCGTTATTACGATATAGTTCGTCAATACAACCTGTCATTGGGTCAAATGCTGTCTGGCGTGTTTCATACCGATTGTTAGGCCGTTCTTGGCACACTGATTTTGGCTACGGATAACTCCGTTTACCTGATCAGGATATAGGGCTCATGGCGGGTGTAACCGGTCGACAGGGGATGCTTACTCCTCCTAGGTACCTGATTCCGCCTCTGGTGTATCCAGGGGTCCGTGTTTGCCCGACTATCTATTTTGTATTGCTTATAGGAGTAATGAGATTGATCACGTTATCTTCGCCTTTCATATGACAAAGACGGACCCCTGGACACACCAGAGGTGGGATCGGTTTAAATACATTTTTCTGGTCAAATTACAGCACAAGAAACAGTATCTTTTGGGATGTTTATGAATATATTAAAAAGAAAAAAGAAAGAATCTTCACATGTGGCAACCATCTGTAATTTGATGCTACGTGTAACATAAAGCGTTGGTGTTATCATTGTTGACCGATTGATTCCCTTTTGATTGAACTGCCCACACACCGTACATGATAGCTGAAGGAATCCCGTCGCTTTCAGTAATGTTTAAAGACCCAAACATTCGCCGGGTGAAGGAAGATGCCACTGAGACTTAAGCCGAGACGCGTGGAAAGTTGGAGCTATTGAAACAAGACCAACGGCAATTGATATCAATATGAAGTACCCCACCAATTACAAAGAATTTGAAAATTAAGTTGGAACACGAAATTTCGCCTCATTCAAACAATTTTGAATTACCCATGGAAAATAGATCTTCATAGTTTAGATAATCAATATTTTTTATGAAATAGTATTTTGCAAGAAAATATCCAGAGAATACGATTTTATACTCCGTGTGTCACGGAGGGCTTTCAAAGAAACCACAACTTCAAAGGCGCCAAAGTAGGCCTACACTTGGACTCCCGGTCCACGGTGTCCCGTGTTTTAGGAACATACCGTTGGCTCATACTTTATCTAAATATGAATAAGTACTCAAATGAACGAAATGTACATGTAAATATTATTTTTGTCAGCTCTAGAAACTTTTCTTGATTACGTTAACAACAATCTTCACATTTCACCCTCACAGTTTTTACAATAATCAAATCCTCTATGTATAATTTAGATACTTTTATTCTAAGTATTCTTGTTTACTTACTCAGTTTTACTTACGAAACCGGCAGAAAAATTGCTTATCTAACATCAAACTGGATGAATCTCGTTCCTCTCAAATCCAGTGTGCATGTGCAATTTTCTTGTTTATTACAACGTCGTTATCTTATGAATATTTATGAATCGAGGAATGTAACATATCAGTAATTGGGAATTATATTCGCGTATATAGTACAAAATGTTAATAAAAAGGCTTGAAAAACCGTTTACAATAATACACATTTAATTATATTTATATTACAAATCGCATTTTCCTCTATGAACCAACCAATTTCAGCGCGCGACACAATCCGTTCACATTGACAATTCATTTCTTAATTGATAGTAGAAACAACTCAAATTTCTTGATTTTCTGCCTGCAAATTTCCGCCGCTATATACGCGAACGCCCACAGAAGCGGCAGCATAAGACAATGGCTATAAATAGCCACCGTTTAAAAATCCTCTATGTACAACTTAGGTACTTTTACTCAACGATTTCTTTGACGACAAAAAAAAAAACAAAAAAAAAACAAAACAACAAAAAAAAAAAAACAAACCCAACAACAACACAAACCAAACAAGGTTCAGACAGAAACATTTACCCTTGTTCCCGATATATTCTACAATTGAATTTAAAGGATTTAAAACCTATATTACCAGAAAACCAGAAACCTCTTATTACAATAGCTAATCAATTCCTGTAGTTCGAATATATTGTAAATATAACAATATTGACGGTACAAAATGTAATGCAATGTTTTATTCTGTTTATAGAAAAATGGCTACAGTGAAAAGTTTTTTGAATGAAATAGAAAGTATATGCGAGTGTAACATATGCTGTGTTGAATATGACGAAGAAAAACACGTTCCCAGAGTTCTACCATGCCAGCATACAGTTTGTACTGATTGTTTGATTAAACATTGCAGACGTCATAAACTAAAATGTCCTTTTTGTAATCATGAACACAATGTTAGGAACGGAGATGTAAAAGGTTTCCCGAAAGATAACACCAGACGTGATTTGAAGGAGCTATTGGAGAAATTTTCTCAGTCCTTGTGTGGTGTTTGCCAACAGCATGATCATGTGAAATATTTCTGTGCCACATGTAACATTCGACTGTGCCGAGAATGCTACAAGAAAAAGAAAGCAAGCAATTGTAACACACATACTGTTGATATTATTGATGACTCCCAGGGAACACCAGACACATCGTTGGATTCCACAGAAAATAATCCAAAGAGTGTCTGTCTACTTACTGATCATGAGAAGAATGAGCTGAAGTTTTTCTGCTCTGAAAAATCCTGCTCTACGCCAGTTTGTGCCAACTGTATCGTGGAGTCGCATAAGACTCATGACATTAAGGCAGTCAAAGACGAATATGCGAATCGTATGAACTGTATGCAAGGGAGTTGTAAAACAACTCGCGAGAAAATCGCAAGTGCAAAGAATCTTTTAGAAATTGTAGAAAAAGAATATGCATCATTGAAGGATACGGACAGAAGGGGCAAAGAAAGTTTGGAAGCAGTGGCAAACGAAGGAATTAAATACATAAATAATTATCAAGAAACTGCTAAACAAAAGACGCATGAGATGTTGCAGACTAACTTGAATATGTTAGAGAGAAGAAAAGAACAACTGCAGAATTTCATTGAAAATGCCACAGAATGTTGTGCCATTTCAGAAGAAGCTCTGACTGGAAATAATGCCGTCGCATTTTTGTCGGTAGAAAGGACTTTGACAGAAAAATTGAATGGTTTCAAACAGTCTGACGTTGATACGCCGTTAGACACAATACCAAAAGAAGACTTGAAATTACAAATTCCTATCGTTGAACTTCAAGAAAGAATAAACAGAATGACTAGAGAAGGCCATGCAATAAATGATGGTAGACGTAAGTATATTAAATGTATCCATGTAATACACATTTGCATACATTAAAATTCCTATTCCTGAGCATTTTTTATAATTTCATTTGTTCATTTCGAATAGGACCCTGGACCGTCTTTTTCGAAGAGTATGAAATGCCACCATTTTCAGCTATTCTTGCTACATTGCTTGCAGTTATTTCTATAGTGTTGTGGCTTAACCCCTTACCTTATACACTCTTCTTCAACACCGACCGTAAGTATTTTCTTTTTGTTTATTTCTGGACTTATATTCTTAAACTCTCTACTAGAATTCAAATTTCATCTTCAAAGGAATGGATCTCATAATGTCTGTATATTCATATCCATGTTCGTCTAAAACCTATATAATATAGTAGTCACCCATATTTTTCTTCTTCTAGGCACATGTAGTTGATATTTATTTTCGTAATAATGGGCATGGTTACGAGTCCCCGACTCAAAGAATAAGATCCATGACCTCAGTGAAAGATGAAGATAACGAACAGTGATCAATCTCATAACTCCTATAAGGAATGCAAAATTAAAAGTAGGGCAAACACGGGCCCCTGGACATACCAGAGGTGGGATCAGATGCCTAGGAAGAGTAACCATCTCTGTCGTCCGGTCATACCCACTGTGATCCCTATACCTTGATCAGTTTTAAGTCTTGGAAAATTTTAGTGAAATTAGGGGCCACATGGGGCATTTATCTTATCTTGTTCATTCATGTAATTGCTGATAAATACGCTCTTCAATGCGTTTTAGGATCCCTCAATAAAAATCAAGCAACAACGTCAATATATTTTAAGTTGGAAGTTATATCATTGAATAATAAAGTATGAATTACTTAGCCAATCAAAATCTGGGTTACAAACGAAATTACATTATGAATTGTTACAGGTTCCTATTTGGCATTTGATAGCAGTCAGACGTCACTGATGTGCTTAACGACTGACAGGAGGATGGCATCATCCACACCAATAAAGAACACCAAGCAGACTTGTGGTAGTAAACAAAGCCGGTACATCTTTAATGGGGCCTTTACCAACAAATCATTCGTGTATGGAAATGGTGAACACTTCATTTATCGAATTCACGTGTCTGAAATTAAACGATACTACCCTGGCCAAACTCTTTTTGAATTCGGAATTTCGAAGAGTTCCATAGACAGAAGAAATATTCTAGGACCATCCTCTCAAGATTTGTATGGATGGTCTCTTAAGATATTGAACAAAAACCGAGATTACACACTGATAAACACTGATGGACGAATTGTGTATACAGGTGTTATTTCCGTTTTTGACGAGGAGACTTTTACATTTCGCGTAAACTTGAAACCCAATAGAACCGTAACGTTAGAAATACAAAACAAGAATGTCAAATCTTATAAAAAATTGGATGAAACTAGGTCAATTAAAGGCAAAAAGTGGGGATTTGTAAAATCATGTTATTCGTACGATGCTCACGTAACCTCTCGTACTTTAAATGACAATATTGCTTTTAATAGATCTACACTCTACCCCCATCTTTATATATCAACCAATAACAAGACAATTTCAAACAAAATCGCCCCCTCTTTATTACAGAAGCGAATCGTCAAGGGTAGCAATTATCAAGACATCATGCTCCTTAACTGTAGAAACAAATGCGTTTATGTTCTAGAATTCAAGGTGAACTCTCCCCATGATCATAAGATTTTATCATTGGTTCTAACTAATTCACAATTTTTACCATCAGCATATTATAATGTATCTCTGTTTTCGTATGTTTCTTGTAATGTTAATCGGTTATTCACAGGGACATCTCCCACACATTGCTTATCTGTAGATAATGAGCTATCGTCCTATTCAGTAGAAATGAAATCCAACAAGTGGCATTCTTTGGCAATCATGGTGAATAGAAACCGCCATTCAGCCTCGTTCCTTTTGGGAGGAAAGGTAATTGAAATACAAGACGGTTTCATATTTGAAAGAGGAACTCCTATTTTGCGTTGGAATGTGGAAAACATGCATGATAATGTAGAAATTCGGTTAGGCGACAGGCAAGATTACGATATTTTGACATGGTTCCTGAACTACATTATTTCTCCTTACACGGCTGATTTATTGTCGTGGATTCCAATTTCTCGTATATATCTCGCGTGTCTTATAACAGTTATGTGGCCTGTCATAAAAGACCTGTTCGATCATTTCAACAGAATCGGACTAAGAACTGACAATGTAGAGAGAAGACGTAGAGGACGCCGCCGGAGACTGTAATGACGTCACACAAGGAAACTGTTTTCATATGCATTTCTCGTTTAATGTTGTATACACGTGTTCTTATATTACATCACCTTTCTCTAATAAGTTCTGAATGAGAATACATTCGTTAGTTGGGTATGTGCAGGTTATGATTTAGCTATAGAAATAACAGGACCTGTTCTGAAAAAAAAAATTGAGCGACTTATAAAACAATACACCTAACTCATCAAAGAACAAACAGTTTGATAAGGTTAGACGTTTTACAGTGTGAGTAGTTGTTTCAAAAGGTGGCGTATACAAGAGTGGAAGGGATACAATTTCCTCTGTCAAAATGCAAAATATTTTGTCCGTCTGTCTGTCTATACGTCTGTCCGCATAATCTTGTCCACTTTCTCCTCCGTAACTGCAATAGATGCAAATCGAACGTATTGGTATTTGACAAGATAAGGTATGTAGTTAATCTATTTCTTTAAATTTGGGGACTGACCCTTGTGGTGGGTGGAAAATAGACGGAGTTCAAACATTTTGTCTTTGCTTTTCTGTATCTATATCAGTTTCATTCGATAGTAGCATGTTAATGTTGTGATAATAGTTGTAATAATACGTGGATAAAATGGACATTTAAATGATTATAGTATATTGATTGATTGATTGTACATTGTGTATATTTTAACGTCCCTCGAGAATCTTTCACTCATATGGAGACGTGATTATAATGTATATCAAATTTTATCATAAAATTTATGATTTAGTAATTGTGTTTGTGAATTTAAACTTTGGGATAAACTGGATGAAAATTCTCAAGTATTACAGACAAAATGATTCATGTATAATGATGTATATGTGCATGTATTAAAACTTGCTTTGCTTGATGTGTGAGTATACTCATAATGCATTAAACACATTTTGTGGTTTAACATGCCAATCCCGGATTAATCGCTAGAAATGCACATTAGCGTTAGCAAGGCATTCATCGTTTTAGATCACTCATTTCTGATGCGTGGATCGCAGCGTCACTGAATCTAACACTTTCATCCCTAAATGACGCTTGTCGACATTTGCTGCAGATGTCAACAGTCAATCTGTGTTGCAACAGTGATTAAAACTTTAAAACTTGGAGTGAACGAAAGTGACCATGAATTCGGACAGGCAGTAGAGGATACTGGTGAATCTTAACACTTTATACAGCTCTTTTTATGATAAAAGTGAACAAAATGAACAGTGATCAATTTCATAAATCCTATGCAGAAAAGAAAATTAAGATTAGGTCAAACACAGTCCCCTGGGATCGGATGTCAGGGATATACCGTGAAAAAAATTTAAATTGCATTCCTCACAGGATAAACGAGAATGATAACTGGCATCATTATCTTAACTTTTTCATGTCACTCATACTTATGAAACTGGTATCACTTTATGCATTTATATAACCAAAGTACAAATTTATGAGAAAAACGTGACAATAGCACACTGTGGTTAACCTCTAAATTCCTTAAAGAATACAGTATTAAGAGAAGGGCAAACACGGGCCCCGGGACAAACCAGAATTAGGATCAGGTGAATAGGAGGAGTAAGTTTTCCCCGTCGATAGGTCACACCAGCCGTGAGTCCTCTATCTTGATCAGGAAAACGGAGCAATATACTATTATTGACTGTTTAGCAGGGAGACATCACAAATTATCAGGTCTGAGTAGGGTTATCACCCGAGGGCGCTTATGCGCCCTCGGGTGATAACCCTACTCAGACCTGATAATTTGTGATGTGTCCCTGCTAAACAATCCATAATAGTTTTATTATCCTGAAGAATCTGAACGTTAATAAAAACCCTATTACACACTTATTGACTTGTATCATGTATAGAATAAGAAAGGAAACATCGGTAGCCTTCTTTTATTTTTTATTTTTTTACATCAATAATCTACAAGAAAAACAGATAACACCACCTTTAAAGAATTATGTAGGTTAAATTATTTAAACAATATTTTATTATGTATAATAAATTATGTAGGTTAAATTGATGGAGGTAACAAGATTAAGATGTTATCTGTATAAACAGCTACACAGTAAATGCCTATCATGCAAAAGTCCGAGGAACCAGAGTCTCATTTTCGGTCGACAAATTTTGTAGGTCTTTATTTTTTTCCAAAACGTTTCTATAAAACTTTCATCTGACCGTTCTTGATTTCCGTGTGAAAATGTACATATTACATTACATGTAATTTGGCAAAAATCCTTGTAATGCGCATACTCACAAGACACGCATTGTGACCAAATGTTTGGAGTCGGGAGAAGATTACGTTCCTCCAACATCCTCTGTGTTCACCAGATTTGGCCCCCTGCTGCTATTTTCTGTTTCCCAAACTCAATATCTGTTTGGAAAGAGAAGCATCATTAACTACACAAAATGATGGTGTTAAGGTGGTGTATGATGCACCTGCTGTTTATCAGTACAAGTATCTAAATAGTGCCCCCTTTGAAGAGTATAATTGTGAAAGGTGAAGATAACGAACAGTGATCAATCTCATAACTCCTATAGAGGTGAAGATAACGAACAGTGATCAATCTCATAACTCCTATAGAGGTGAAGATAACGAACAGTGATCAATCTCATAACTCCTATAGAGGTGAAGATAACGAACAGTGATCAATCTCATAACTCCTATAAAGGTGAAGATAACGGACAGTGATCAATCTCATAACTCCTATAAAGGTGAAGATAACGAACAGTGATCAATTTCATAACTCCTATAGAGGTGAAGATAACGAACAGTGATCAATTTCATAACTCCTATAGAGGTGAAGATAACGAACAGTGATCAATCTCATAACTCCTATAGAGGTGAAGATAACGAACAGTGATCAATCTCATAACTCCTATAAAGGTGAAGATAACGGACAGTGATCAATCTCATACAAAATAGAGAGTTGGGCAAACACGGACAAATGGGTATACTAGAGGTGGAATCAGGAGGAGTAAGCATCCCCTGTCGACCGGTCACACCCGCCGTGAGCCTTATATCTTGATTAGGTAAACGGAGTTATCCGTAGTCAAAATCAGTGTGTGAGGAAGAACATAACGATCGGTATGAAACACGTGATATAGCATTTAACCGAATGATTGTTTTTTGCATTAGCAAGCTAGATCATTTTAACAACCATACAATTTGCGAAATGCTGACTTTAAACGAGACGGTTGAAACCCCTCCACCATCAACTTGTTTGTCAGTAGTATGTCTTGATTTAAAAACTGATCAAACGCAGAACAATATATTGCGTATCGAATCAGTTAATTGATGTTATGTTGTTTAATGTCCCACTCGAGAATTTTCACTCATATGGAGACATCACCATTGCCGTTGAAGGGCTGCAAAAATTAGGCCAATGCTCGGTGTTTACGGCCTTTGAGCAGGGGGGATCTTTATCGCGCCACACCTGCTGTGACACGGGACCTCGGTTTTTGCGGTCTCATCCGAAGGACCTTCCCATTTAGTCGCCTCTTACAACAAGCAAGGGGTACTAAGGATCTATTCTAACCCGAATCCCCACGGGATCAGTTGAGAAATATAAACACGGTATGCAGGGGATTATGAAATATTGCTACATAAATATGGAAAGTTGACGATGGAGAGGCTGAAATCATCCCGTTTATCTTAAAGTTGGGTTGTTAATTTTTCCTGAATATCCATTTTTAATCAAATATCTAAGTACGAACCAGATGTAGAGGACTCTGGTGTCTTTTGTCTCGAGTTCACAGGGATATATCGAATCGACATATGAATAAAAATGATTATTGTTAACAGACAAAACGTCGTCAATATATCTAAATGTCGAGTTGAAGGCCACAGCAAGAGGTTTTCTCTTCTGATGTATAAGCTTTTGAATATACTCTTTTCAAAATAATTTAAAAACAGGTCAGTTAACAAAGGAACACATTTCGTGTCCATGGGAATTTCTACAGATTGTTGAAATACATGATTACTAAAGTGTGGCGAAGGCTACTTAATTCCTTGATTTCACACACGGATCGCAAATTCACAGTTCATACATTTAATAAACATTAAAACGCATATAAAGATATAGGGCTCACGGCTTGTGTGACCGGTCAACAGGGGATGCTTACTCCTCCTAGGCACCTGATCCCACCTCTGGTGTGTCCAGGGGTCCGTGTTTGCCCAACTATCTATTTTGTATTGCTTATAGGAGTTATGAGATTGATCGCTGATCGTTATCTTCACCTTGCATACTGTGATACACATCTACAGATACATTATAAAACAAATATAACACATTCAATGATTATGAAATATGTAAATGAGTAGGTAATTAAATAATATAGATCAATATATATCTAAATCATACAAATCTAAAATCGCCACATTGGATACAGAATAATAATCTTCAACTATTATTGAAGTATGAATAAATGCTAGATCTATTGATATAAACAGACAATATCCCAACACAAACCTATTTCTATTCGTAATTTACTATTCAATCTGTATTCTACTTTACTATGAACACCCTGTTATTTCACTTCTCTACTTATTCTACTCGTTCAAGTCGGTCCAGCTGTCTTCTGCTAAATTCACTTCGTGTCTTAATAATGTTGAAATGTAAACAATCGGATAAAAACGGACACGGACTAAAAACTAATGACAAGTCATACTAAGACAAAAACGGAATAATCAAAATTCTCTATATAACAAATAAAATGAAACTGATAATAAATCAGAATGACTAGAAATGCAGGAAATAATTCAAAATGTTAAAATAATTGCGGATTCGCAACATAAAGACTACGAATATATTGTCAATGAGGAACTCCAGCATACTTTCATTTCAACACCAGAGTACTTGTGCATGGAATCAGAGTGATGTTTAATATTTTGGACGACGGATCACTAGATAGGAATATTTCCGTTTTCCATTTTTGTTGAAGAAGCAACTTTATGATGTCAAAAAGTATATTCTATAATTTATCGTGAGGAATGGTCGTGTAAAATGTTGATAAATCATACGTTTAGATGTTGTCGATTTGCGAAAAGTTTTGCAATTTGAAATATACTAAAAGTTCTTTAGAATATTTTAGAATCCACGTGTGGTTTACACCACTTCTGGTATATTTTACAATGTTTAACATAAAAAAAAATTTACAATATTTTTCTTCAACGGCAAACAGTCCATTTGATAATATAGAATTAGGCAATGTTGTCATGGAAACACTTATGCTTTGTCAAGTGCTGGAACACTGATAAAAATAAATTATATTCACCTACCCACACGTTAAGCCAGCGCGTTACAGCAACATACATACTATATTCACAAAGCAATAATATATTCGGTTTAGGTTGAACGTATTTCATTGTTGCACAATCACAAATGGATCTAACACAAGTTCTAAACTCTTAAGATCCGCGCTCCCCCCCTATAAACATGGTAGTAACATAAATACATGTATTTTATAATATGCATGGTGATTATACGAGATGAAATTTGACAGGAAGTACACTTGGGAATATTGAATATTAGAAATGACATCTAGCAACACATATTCGCTGTAGAGCATGGATTAGAGACACCAATTTGTTTAATGAATATGTAAATTTTAAAGAGAGAAAAGATATTGATTTTCCTCATTACTGAAAAAAGCATGTCACCCCACTCACAATCAGCCATTTGTTAATGACAACCTTGTTAAACAATAGTTCTTCAGTATTTCAGGCCATGGAATAAAATCAATAAGCAATTTATACACGAGAATACTACATGCATAAAGATACGAAAATGCACATAAATATTTCAAATTCTTTTTTTTTCTCTATCAAACGTTCACTATACTTTAATGATGCACAGAATCGTATCATTTTTCTTTTCTAAATATATTGCTTACGTGTACGAATTATTCCGCAGTGTAATGGACATTAAAAAAGATCACAGATGACGAGTTCAAACTGCATCTGTTTGGTGTGGTACATGTATTTATGTCACTGTGACCTAGATTTAAACGTGATATATGTAAAACAGCATTTGAGGTATTACTTTTCAAAACCTTTGCACGTTTTCCTTAATAATTGCCCTTTGGGGACGAAGAAGTTCCAACTTTTGACACAGTATAGTTAATAAACGATTTAAAGGATGAATACCACACCGACTTTCTTTGGGGTCATAATTAGATAATAAATATTAGAAACATATTTTTGTTCTTTTGGATTTATATTGTCTAGTCTGCTATTAGATTTATCTTGTCTAGTCTGTTAGGTCGGTGGTGGAACGTGCTTAAGGAATGATATGGAAAACGTCTGGTGTCAGATCTGTAAATCTGGACTGGACCCTCCCTTCCTTTCTACTGAAACTGCATTTTTTAATAAATTATGTAAATCTACATGTATAAGAATATTATTGTACATATCCTCCAATTTCCATTCATAACAGATTTCTTTAGCGCGATAAGTATTCTTGAATGGCTCTCTGTGCTTAAAAGCTGATCCAGTCTTTCAGTCTATATTTGAATGTCTACATTCTGGAGACAGATTGATTGATTGAATATTGTTTAACGTCCCTCTCGAGAAGACTAGTGAAGCAGAATAGTATCAAGATCACGAACGTTTCACTTCCTGCAGCTGAAATATTGTCTAAATAGACCAGTGTTGTGACCGGTCAACAGGGAATGGTTACTCCTCCTAGGCACCTGATCCCACCTCTGGTGTGTCCAGGGGTCCGTGTTTGCCCAACTATCTATTTTGTATTGCTTATAGGAGTTATGAGATTGATCACTGTTCGTTATCTTCACCTTGCATGAAACACATTTTTTACTTGATTGTACTTTATATACAAACATGTAAGAAAAATTACAAAAATATCATATGATTATCCTGTATCTTGATTACTGAATCCTCTCAATATTGCATCTACTAAAGAAATTTATTTAGACATCAGAGACTCTTTATACCTTAGAAACTGATTGTTACAATTATAATACCATGTAACACTATGTATATATAATTACATGTATCTTATACTACATAGATAACAACACTTACATGTGCTTTAGTGCCAATAATGAATTGAATTGAATTGAAATTACGGTAATACGTGACGTGTGTAACATGTGACCTCCACTATCATACTATTTATATGTTGTCTCTGGGTCATTGCTCCACAATTCAAGACATGCAAGGATGAGAAGTATTTCTCTACTATATTGAAAATTCGGGGGGACAGATGGCTAGGCAGAAATGCTACTCTTGTACTCTACAAGGACACAATGTATAATGTTGTTTAACATTTATTTGGTACTGGTATTGTTCCAGAAGAGTAGTTGATTGGCATTATGAAGCCAATCTATAAAAACAAGGGTGATCCATTTAAGCCAGAAAATTATACACTAATCACTTTATTAAGCTGTCTAGGGAAAGAATTTGCGTATATTTTACGCAATTAACTAATCATTGCTCGTTTGAAAGGACTTAACGATATTGTAATGAAGAGTGTATTTATAGATTAATATCTATATTGGGCCTTATGATATTCCTATAACGACCAACTTCAATATATAACCTATGATTATAAATTCTATACGCAGTTATTTGTTTTCTATATTTGAAATCAATTGCTTTTGTAAAGTATGATTGCAGACCTAATCCGTCAACAATATACTGGGGGGAAATGCCCTTTAGAAGAACTTGATACCATAGGAAAGATGTTTTGCTTATGTTCATCAAATATCCTTTGTTGTGTAATATTGTATATAGAATTAAGATTATGTTGGTCGATATCATCCCATCTGCAGGAGAATCCTAACTTTGACAACTCTTCCTTAATGTTCAAAATCCAGCTATCATTTCGTGAAATTATATCCTCATCACAAGCTTTCAAAACACAATTATCAGTTCTACTTAACTTCAATCAGTATTTAAAAGTTCTTAATGAATAACTGAATTATTGAACTAAAGCATGATAAACCTGAATAATAGATATCTATCACATGTTAAATGGAGTACTTTCAACTACATGAAATAGTAGTGTGAGATTTAATTTATACACATGTATCTGAAAAGGTGAAAATAACGAACAGTCATCAATCTCATAACTTCTATGGGCAAACACAGGCCCCCGTATATACCAAAGGTGGGATAAGGTGTCTAGGAGAAGTAAGCATCCCCTGGAAACCGGTAACACCCGCCGTGAGCCCCATATCTTGATCAGGAAAACGGAGTAATCCGTGGTTAGAATCAGTGTGCCAAGAACGGTCTAACAATTGTTATGAAACACGTCAGACAGCATTTGACCTAATGGCAGATTGTGTTGGCAAACTAAGTCGTTATAATACGACCATAAATTGTGAAAATCTGACTTTGAACGAGACTATTGAAACTCCTGTAACATCAGCTTGTTTATCAGTAAAGTTATAGTACAATTTAATACCCAGGGGGTAAAAATAGGAGGATCTTTTCTTGCTTTCACACTAAACATGTAAAAAAAAAACCCCATCCTGGTTTAATCTGATATAAAGGTACTTACATATGGTGGTGGACGATTAATAAAACAGTGAATAGAGAATGACGTTTGAATTTCAACATTCAACATTGTGGTTTAGTATCTAGTATGGATTCAAAAGTCACGACCCTGTCAAGAATTTCCAATTGTTTTATATCAGTGACCTTGACACCAAAAGGACATTAGATCAGATCTGTATTTCTCGAAATAAACTAAAATCAAAACTTGGTCTTAAGTCTGAAATTTTTCTAAAATTTTGATTTTTGAATAAAAAGAAAACTAAAACTTGAGTGTGTAGTTTTTTTCTTCCGGGAAATCCAAGCCAAGATCATCTCCATGGCATCAGCAACTTAATACATGTATACTGAATATATACTTCATACTCCTCCTAGGTACTTGATTCCACCTCTGGTGTGTCCAGGGGTCCGTGTTTGCCCAACGCTCTAGTTTGTATTGCTTATAGGAGTTATGAGATTGATCTCTGTTCGTTATCTTCACCTCTATAGGAGTTATGAGATTGATCTCTGTTCGTTATCTTCACCTCTATAGGAGTTATGAGATTGATCACTGTTCGTTATCTTCACCTCTATAGGAGTTATGAGATTGATCACTGTTCGTTATCTTCACCTTTATAGGAGTTATGAGATTGATCTCTGTTCGTTATCTTCACCTTTATAGGAGTTATGAGATTGATCTCTGTTCGTTATCTTCACCTCTATAGGAGTTATGAGATTGAGCACTGTTCGTTATCTTCACCTCTATAGGAGTTATGAAATTGATCACTGTTCGTTATCTTCACCTTTATGGGAGTTATGAGATTGATCACTGTTCGTTATCTTCACCTTTATGAGAGTTATGAGATTGATCACTGTTCGTTATCTTCACCTTTATGGGAGTTATGAGATTGATCACTGTTCGTTATCTTCACCTCTATAGGAGTTGTGAGACTGACCACTGTTCGTTATCTTCACCTTTATGGGAGTTATGAGATTGATCACTGTTCGTTATCTTCACCTCTATAGGAGTTATGAAATTGATCACTGTTCGTTATCTTCACCTTTATAGGAGTTATGAGATTGATCACTGTTCGTTATCTTCAGCTTTATGGGAGTTATGAGATTGATCGCTGTTCGTTTTCTATACCTTTATAGGAGTTATGGGATTGATCACTGTTCGTTATCTTCACCTCTATAGGAGTTATGAGATTGATCACTGTTCGTTATCTTCACCTCTATAGGAGTTATGAGATTGATCACTGTTCGTTATCTTCACTTTTCATGTGTTTGGTAATGGCATTTCGTGGTTTGGTTGGATCATTTCTTATTCTAATTCTCAAAACTTAGAATACTCCCTCCCGTATACACGAATAGCAGTCTATTTTGGTGCGCATGCTAAAACAGTCATTGAATATAAGCTAGAGTAATCTGTAGTTAATGTTGTAAACTTTTTGAAATTTCCTTCTTTATAAGCTGCCTTCCTGTTATGCCCTCTGGACCCAAAATCGGAATAAACTTGTCTTATCTTATCTAATAATCTTTTTCCGCTATGACGTGGATATGGATTATGTACGTTAACTTTTGATTTTAGTCCAACGGAAATATATCATCTCTTTGACGTTAGATTACGGTATATACTAGTAATGTCTATGTCAATAATAAAGTTTTCTTTTAATTTTTTTCATAAGCAATACTTGGCTGATTTCAACCCTTGCGTCAACTGAGGCGCAAAGATAGAATCGGAAGGGAAATATTTTTGGAAATAATATACATTATACGCGATTCTGGGACATGAAATTCGAAAATTGGGACCAATTTTGAGGAACAGTTTTAAAAGGGTAAACGAATCTGTTAGCATAAGGCTATACGATGAATATGACATGTGCACATTTCGGTATTTTAGCCTATTTAGACTTAATGTTGACGGAAGTTGATGATAGACATGACGTAACAAATATTAAGCAGTTGTGTCGTATGTGAATTTGACTTTTTGTGCATTGTACTCACTAACGTCTAACGTGAACAACCCATCATCTTTAATTTTAATGAACGTGTAATATGACCATTATTGTAATGGGCAATCTTTATATATCATGACTTTTCCAATTTTGTCCGCAAGTTCCAATTTATTTAGATTTGCGAATATCGGAGCGACCAATCTATTTGTATATTGTTTTAAAAAGTGCGTTTGGGGAAATAATCAAGTGTTTTTTATTGTTTCGGTAGAATTTCGGAAATTCTATGGTCGTTTTTGTAATTTAGTTTCCAAATACAGCCTGCCATTAGACCGAATGCAGTGTAATGAGTTTCATACCAATTAATTGTTAGGTCGTTCTCTGTACACTGTTGTCGTGCTTGCTGTGATATATGTCAAATAATATACAGCGAGGTTATATTAATATTTAACTACTATTTAGCAAACAATAGCATGGTATTTACTACAAAACATACAGACATACATGGCATTCATGTATGTAGGCTCAACACAGGCATATGTTAGGCATATAGTCACACAAAAATAATAAATAAAATTTATATAGCGCCTTTATATATATATATATATATATATATATATATATATATATATAATCGATGCCATTTATTCCGCAGTAGCAGTGATTTTTTTTTTTTTAAATCATCTGTATAAATATCAATCGTAGAATGTTTGGATTGTTTTATGTCGGATAAGTGTTGCTTGAAACAGCAGAATTTGTTTAAGATTTTTTTTATATTCAGAGTGATGGGTATACCGTGGGTTTTAGTAATTTCCATGGTGTCTACCTTTTATTCATACGATACAAATGAAATTATGTCGCAGATTAATGATGGCTCGCATTACTTTCAGTAAAAATTTACAATTGATGGCTTAAATAAAACCCCTACATAAAATTTTGTTGGTCGTGTCATGTACCGTTTTCGTTACTTGTTTCAATGGAAAAAGTAGAGTATTTAGTATATCTCTTTGTGTATATTGATGTTCTTTGATGTCAATGTATAGTGATGTTTCCTACTTTATATAAATCCATATTAAATCAGATTGTCGTTTTTCTTATTTGCAGTTGCAGTCCCTTATATAGGGCTCACGGGTGTGCGTGACTGGTCAACAGGAATGCTTACTCCTGCTAGGCACCTGATCCCACCTCTGGTATATCCAGGGTTCCGTGTTTGCCCAACTCTTTGTTTTTGTATTCCTTGTAGGATTGATCACAGTCCGTTATCTTCGCCTTACATACCGTGTCAAGAAAGAAGCGGCACTGGGCTTCGGATCTAGATTGCTCTCAGGAAGCAACCATGTAAACCACTACATCACAAAAGATCGATTTATAAAGATATTTGAATGGCAGAAAAGGAGGACCACTAAGCCTTAAAATCAGTACAATTGGGGAGAAAAATATACCTCTTGGAAACCCTCTCAAAAGTTTCATGAAAGGCGAAGACAACGAACAGTGATCTACCTCATAACTCCCATAAGCAATACAAAACAGAGAGTCGGACAAACAAGGACCCCTGGATATATCAGAGGTGTGATCACCTAGGTGCCTAGGAGGAATAAGCATTTCCTAAAGGGAAGTGAATTTAGCAACGAAAATGGATTTGAAAACAGATACATGTAAATGAGCTCAGATTATACACTGCCCACGATAGATAAGTATACACTCACCAAAATAAGTTTCTTGCGCATGACAAAAATGAGTTACATCATAGATACAGATCTTTCAATGCAAAGTACATAACTCTTACATATAAATAAATGATATTAGGCTTTTAACTTTCTATATCCTTATTTTTTGTTAAAATATTTGATTTTATGAATTCTCTAAAATGAGATATTATGGAAACCTAAACTTGAAACCGTTTCAAACTAATTACTAATACATAATAGTGAGCATTGGATGTGTAATATGCCGAAAATATTGACTGTTCATTAAATGTTTAACATATTTTGTGTTATAAATTGAAAGTTGTACATAGTGAATTCAGCTCTCTTTCATTGTATTGAATATATTTCATGCCAAAATGTGTAAAAATCTTATTTGTATACATGTACTTATTTATGGTGGGTAGTGCAGACATATTGCAGGAAAATAAGAATTCCCTTTAAATTTCTTTGTCATGAACTTATATAATTTGCTGTTGTCTCTAGAATATCAACATACCAAGGTACAGCCCAGCACTTGTTCTCTTTGGGTAGCTCTTCATGACAAATGTGATGCATGCAATATATAAACCTTAGTATATCTGTGTAGGGCCATGTGTGAATATCTGAGGATGTTCGAAAATGTGTCCTGTGCAATCTGACCAATATAAATTCTGGGACAAATGGAGGTGCAGCTGACAAAGCTTCCCCCAGCAAACTGTGACGCTGGCTTCATTTCTCAGTAACGATCCACCATCTGAAGAGTTCCAACCGGCAATGGTGACGTCTCCGTATTTGTCACAAATTCTCGAGCAATATACAACCACAGTTACGACCATTTCTCCTGCAGACTGTCATTGTCTCACAGGGTCATCAGCGTCATCACTATCTCCGGCACCATTAACTGGAGGTGAAACAAACATGGCCGTTGTCTCACTCAGTTGTTACACTGCCGTGACCTTACTATATCTATCCTCCCTCAATAGTTTCAGTCCAAAGCTTTATCGGAGGCAAAACCGATATGGCCATTTCACCAGCAGGCTCTGGTATTTACTCACAGAGGTTATTAGTGGTATAACTAAGTCCTGCACCAGTTGTCACAGTCGGAATGACCGTTAGACCAGCACAAAACGACTGTTACCCACTGTTACTAACGCTTTGTACTTCAGAATGCACTACTGAAGTTACTTGCAAGACTCTTAGAGGAGTAGGCAGAACAAGGTGCCCATCAGTTACACATATATTTACATACAGTGGGGAGTGTGTAGACTCAGTTTTCAAACCAGGCACCTCCTTTAGGATCTGATTGTGGAGATGTTAAGATACCCTATATGGCTGTTGCACCTACACAAGATATATATCATTACTCTGGTTTGAATTCGGAGAACACATCTGGTACCGATCCTCCGAACGCAACTTTTGTTTTCCATTCGTCTTTGGTCTATGTTTTGTGGTACTTTCCCGAATTGTCGGTGCAATTTGATTTTGTAATGCTGATATTTGAAATTATGATATTTGAATTTTGTACATAGACAGGTGGCAGCATATTTGTTTGAGGCATGTGTGGTGTTGGTGTCATTCAACTTGGTAATTGTCGTGCTTCTCTGAGTACGCCGACGTTACGGCTTATACCTACATGTATTTCCAAAAATTAACTTTATTTCTTAAGTATCATATGGCATATTGACGAATGTACCACATCAATATGAATACTTTGATCCTTGTATACCCCTGTTAACTTATTTTCATCTCGATCCATGTAGTTGAAATTACAAAGAATAAATACATTTGTAATAATCAGAGTTACATACATTCGAGTGTAGATTCGGTCACAACCTCCCTAAGCGATTTGATATGACGAACATTCTTTTAATCTTTTACTTTTATTGAGTTATGAGCGTGGGAGAGCATCTCGTCTCCACTCCAAACATATCCCATATATCTTCGGAATATGTCTATGACCGTTCACATGCATGTAATTTGATGCTGTTATTCAGAACGGCGTGCGATATTGATTGATACTAACGCAATTTGTGCGGAACATGGAAGATTAGCATGTCAATGAATGCAATTCAGTCAAGGCCACCAGATTACACAATTACGAGAACCGGGTTTCTGGATGATGTCTGATGAACCGTTTCCGTTTTAGTCATAATGAAACTTCACAGACAGCAAGTAGGTTTTAGGAAAACGAAAATGACACCTATTATTAAGAAAACGAAAATGACACCTATTGTTAGGAAAACGAAAATGACGCCTATTGTTAGGAAAACGAAAATGACATATTGTTTTTTATGTCTGAAAGTGCATAGTCACTGGTCACATGTATGGAAAAAGATAGGATGTTTTTTAAAGATTTTATTTAAAATATAGTTTATCTGCCAAAGTCCTATCAACAAGCCTTACGGTACAGTTGTTGCAACAGTGTCGGATTTCCTGTAGTAACGGATAACATTCAGTGACCAAGCGCCTTTAAAGGAATTCTGACACCACTTTGTTAATCTGCTGTATATCCCGCGGTGTGATGCTAATATGACAGCATGCCAGAATATGCATATTTTTGGGAGCGATAACGAGGCTCTACGTCAGACATACTCTTTGAGTTCCCCTTCCTATTATCCATAGTCCCGTGAGTCTCCGCACACAGAGACACTACCAGATACTGCACGTAACATGTACCCATTTGGGATAATGTACGTCCGCGGTTACAGTGTACAACGCGGCCTAATTACATTTGGCAATAAATGCATATTTATCATTAGAATTTTCATTTAATGAATAGCATATACTTTTGTAAATGAATTGAAGGTAAGAAGTTGGAGTATATAAAAAAGACAGAGAAGTTCAATAAAACATTGAAATAAATGTTATAATTATGTAACTTTTCTATTTTCACTTCAAGAAAAAAAAACCCATGGATTCAGACATAGCACGTGCAAAACAGATTACGAATTAAAGTCGGAAGAAGGCAAGAGACATTGTGTGCCTACTACCAACTGGCTATGGAAAAAGTATGATTTTTCAGCTGATTTCAGTTCTTTCTGACGACCCCATGGCCATCTTTATGAAAAGTAGTTCGCAGGAATTTCCTATCCCACGATGCCTGCACGGAAGAATTTGGTTTGAGTGCAAACGAACTCTAGCAGAGGTCTCTTCTCCACAGTTAATTGTTAATGTTTTATCGAAAACTTATTATGTACATGAAAGGTGAAGATAGCGAACATTGATTAATCTCATAACTGTTATAAGGAATAAAAGAAAAGGGTTGGGCAAACACAGACCCCTAGATATACCAAAGATGGAATCAGGTACTTAGGAGGAGTAAGCTTCCCCTGTCGACCGGTCACACCTACCGTGAGCCCTATATCATAATTAGGTAAACGGAGTAATCCGTAATCAAAATAAGTGTGTCAAGAGTGGCCTAACATTCGGTATGAAACACGTCGGACAGCATTTGACCCAAAGATTGTTTGTATTGGCAAACTAGATCGTTATAAAGACCATATAATTTGCAAAATGCTTACTTTAAACGTGATTGTTGAAACTCTTGTAGCATCAACTTGTTTGTCAGTAGCCTGTTTCGATTTGAAAACTTCTGATACACAGAAGAGTTCCAAAATGTTATCGTATTGGCCCAGTCGAACATAAAACATTTCCTGTTCTTACAATAAATAAAACCAACACAGGACTTGCAGGCAGTGACAAGATTAACCAATTTATTGAACAGAAAATGTACAAATGCAATACGCGATTCTTTACAGCATCATGGCCCGGGGTGAGGCAGAGTTGTCAGCACTATTTCATTTTAAGGTATGCCTCCATTCACAAAAAAAAAAAAAAAAAAAATCTGTAAAGAAAACTAAACGCATCTTAAGTAAACATGTTTTTTTCTCTCTTGTTTTTGTTTGTTAGTTTTTTTTAAATGCAACAAATAAATTAGAAGTCGGGAATTACTTGTCGAATGAATAAAATTTGTTCGAAAGCTGTGATATAAAAACCTTAACCAAATTACTGAGATCTAAAATACTATTAGTAATAACCTTTGCGATATTTAGATGAAAGAGCCGACAAGGCAATGAATAGAGAAATTAAAACGATTTACAGAAGGTAAAATACGGATAGTAATGTACGGGTATTCATCATTAACATTCATCATCATGCAATTTGTCGTTCCAAATTCTTAAATAACTGTACAATAATCCGACACCAGCTTCAGCCTAACATGGCCTCATGCTTTTTCTTTTTAATGCTCTTCTCCAAATGAGCATTATATTCCGCCAAGGTAACTCTTCTCTTTCTCTGTCCTTGGACTTTTTCAAGCAATGCCTCTTTCTAAATCGTTGAAAACAAAATGAAAGTATCGGCATAAGCTGAGGGAAAGTGCCTATCATGTAACATAATTAAGGAGCATCGAGTAAAACGCAATCAACGGACACGATACACTATACGATAACAATGCACACGCGTACTGCGTTAGTAGTGCGTGGCAATACCGTATCCATAGCGACCACACCAATGCAATCGGCGGGGAACAGATTGGGAAGTGGTAATTAGAGCACGTGAAAGTTTGAACAATTTCAGTTCAAACTGTGTCCATGGCCCTATAGCAGTAGATAGTAGAGTATACCATTAATTAATTCTTTAAGCATCATCTTTGGGTTTTTAAAAATCTCTTCCCCCCAAATATAAGGCCATTTTTTTTTTCAGTCTCAGTGACAAATCAAATAGTTTAAGCAATGGCTAAGTGATTGTAACAGAAATGTATCTTTTAAAGTCTTGGGGAAATGGCATCTGGACTGGCTGGTTTTATGTTATTATAATCATTTTCAATAGATCTGACGCGTCATTTTTAGAAATTATAATGTATAAGTATGACAGACCAAGTCCATGTTAAGTTCTTCAAAAAATAGTGGATACCTGCGCAAAATATTCAAACAGTAGGTTGACTGTCTGTTGGATGAAACATAGTTGAAATTCACGTTTGTTACCTTTAGCCTTTAGAATATTTGACTCAAAGAAGCTTCGATATTCGATTTTGAGGTCTGCACTTGATCTCCACAATAATTTGTAATGGCGGATATGTATTTCCGACTATAAGATCCAAATGTGCTATGCATCAATCTTGATGGAAAAGCCCTTCACTTTCATATTTCCTTTGAAAAGCTCAAGTAGCTGAGTGTTTACATTGTCCAAGAAAAAAACCTCAGAGTTATACTTATGACGAAGAGTGATTTTGTGATATCTAAACATGCGATCAATCTTCCGATATGACGCTTAAGTAAATCAGCTACTTCTACATACAGAGGAGACCGATTGTAGTTACCCTTTTCTTCAGTGAGGCGAATCTCTTCTTGGTGGCTTCCTGTTCCTCTTTAGGCACTCTGAAGAAAGTCAGCAGCTCTGTTTTTCCTTCATTTGCTGTAATTAATGATGAACATCGATGATGATGTGATTTATGATAGACTTTTTAAAAAAATTCTTACATATTTTTTTATACATGTGCAATACAAGTCGTCGGACACCGCGGATCCTGAAGCCTAAAGGCGTAGTAATGTACAAAAACAAAGGCGTAATGACGCAAAAAGACGAATCGCAGTGAGGACTGTCCATAACATTCGTGGACACTGAAGTTTTTGTCACTTTGAATGGGTTTAGATTTATATACTGTATACCAAATTATTTGTTTATGAATTTTCCAATTTCAGTAGACTCTAACCATGTAGTCAGTTTCTCTTCAGTTTTAGCAGAAGTAAAATATTTCAAACATCATAAATCAATAGCGTGTGTGAGAAAGTAAGAACGACAAAAAGGGGAAAATATTTAACAAGTTTTAAATAAAATACTTCCAGTACAGAAATGTACCAACTTTCATTCTTTTATTCACAATTTCATCATAATTAATACACACGACATAAGTACAGTTTTTTTGGCTACAAACCTACAATGCACATCAAATCAAAATAGATTTTCTACATGTTGGGTCATCGTTTGTGTCATAAATCATTATGCACAAAAATTAATGTCACAATACATATTAAGATTAAAGGAGATTTTTGCTGCCGATGTAGAGAAAAAGATTTTCTAAGATTTACATTTAGTAACACATGTTCACTAGCCTTATTGGCCCCACCCTAAGTCTGAAACCCTGCCTTGGCCAGGCAATGCATTTCACAATTTAAGTGCATGTAAATCAATCCATGCATTCAGTTTATCTTTAACTGTTGTGGAAGTAAAGAAATCGAATTTGAGAGTTAATGCATTTTAACTGTATATGGTTAGAGGTCATATCCCCCCCCCCCCTCCCCTAGGACCTAAACCTTTAATACATCTGCCATGATTTTAACAACTTAAGTAGAGGGCCTCATGAA
This sequence comes from Ostrea edulis, assembly GCF_947568905.1. Classification (NCBI taxonomy): domain Eukaryota; kingdom Metazoa; phylum Mollusca; class Bivalvia; order Ostreida; family Ostreidae; genus Ostrea; species Ostrea edulis. The sequence goes on along the minus strand of NC_079173.1, from coordinate 7,681,858 downwards.
TATCATAACTATGCATTTAGTTTTTCTTGCACATAGGAGCGAGAAGAGAATATTTTATAACATTTAAGACGTCTCACTGTATGGCCATATTGGCCCCACCCCAGGGCGTGAATCCCTGACCCAGAGGTCATGAATTTAACAATTTAGGTAGAGAGCATGACACATTTATATAGACGCAAACAAGTAACGTTAACTTGATATTTGCTTAAAGGTGTGAAAGGACTACGGGACATTGGCAGAGGACTATCTTACAGTTAAAATGCTTTTCCCGGAACTTCAACAGTGTGTTCTTTTTCTCCATATTGACACACTCGTTCTGGAGATGACGTACATGGCTGTCATGGTCCTGTTGTAGTCTCTCCCTGATGAGCTAAATAAAGATACCTCTTCATAACATCATTATATACATTGAATATAAGTATTATCTAATTCTGATTTTACTGGTCGTGATATGGTGTGGGGAACTTTACAACATAAGCCGATGCTGTGGTATTTAAAATAAAACAAAATGAATTAAAATATATATAAATAAATTAAATTTCAATTGTACAAAAAACTAAATTTGCGATCGTGAGATTTTGTAATTCAGATTAACATTATTCAATAACAAAAATAATGGTATAAGAAAATTTTAACACCTCTCTTTCTCATCTAGAGTGTGCTACTTTCTGAATATCCCACCTATTGTGAGAATACCTGTACACTCTGTATCACCTATAGTAAGAATACCTGTACACTCTGTATCACCTATAGTAAGAATACCTGTACACTCTGTATCACCTATAGTAAGAATACCTGTACACTCTGTATCACTTATAGTAAGAATACCTGTACACTCTGTATCACCTATAGTAAGAATACCTGTACACTCTGTATCACCTATAGTAAGAATACCTGTACACTATCATCTATAGTAAGAATACCTGTACACTCTGTACTACCTATAGTAAGAATACCTGTACACTCTGTATCACCTATAGTAAGAATACCTGTACATTATCACCTATAGTAAGAATACCTGTACACTCTGTATCACCTATAGTAAGAATACCTGTACACTATCATCTATAGTAAGAATACCTGTACACTCTGTATCACCTATAGTAAGAATACCTGTACACTCTGTATCACCTATAGTAAGAATACCTGTACACTCTGTATCACCTATAGTAAGAATACCTGTACACTCTGTATCACCTATAGTAAAAATACCTGTACACTCTGTATCACCTATAGTAAGAATACCTGTACACTCTGTATCACCTATAGTAAGAATACCTGTACACTCTGTATCACCTATAGTAAGAATACCTGTACACTATCACCTATAGTAAGAATACCTGTACACTCTGTATCACCTATAGTAAGAATACCTGTACACTCTGTATCACCTATAGTAAGAATACCTGTACACTATCACCTATAGTAAGAATACCTGTACACTCTGTATCACCTATAGTAAGAATACCTGTACACTCTGAATCACCTATAGTAAGAATACCTGTACACACAGTATCACCTATAGTAAGAATACCTGTACACTCTGTATCACCTACAGTAAGAATACATGTACACTCTGTATCACCTATAGTAAGAATACCTGTACACACAGTATCACCTATAGTAAGAATACCTGTACACTCTGTATCACCTATAGTAAGAATACCTGTACACTCTGTATTACCTATAGTAAAAATACCTGTACACTATCACCTATAGTAAGAATACCTGTACACTATCATCTATACTAAGAATACCTGTATACTATCACCTATAGTAAGAATACCTGTACACTCTGTATCACCTATAGTAAGAATACCTGTACACTCTGTATCACCTATAGTAAGAATACCTGTACACTCTGTATCACCTATAGTAAGAATACCTGTACACTCTGTATCACCTATAGTAAGAATACCTGTACACTCTGTATCACTTATAGTAAGAATACCTGTACACTCTGTATCACCTATAGTAAGAATACCTGTACACTCTGTATCACCTATAGTAAGAATACCTGTACACTATCATCTATAGTAAGAATACCTGTACACTCTGTACTACCTATAGTAAGAATACCTGTACACTCTGTATCACCTATAGTAAGAATACCTGTACATTATCACCTATAGTAAGAATACCTGTACACTCTGTATCACCTATAGTAAGAATACCTGTACACACAGTATCACCTATAGTAAGAATACCTGTACACTATCATCTATAGTAAGAATACCTGTACACTCTGTATCACCTATAGTAAGAATACCTGTACACTCTGTATCACCTATAGTAAGAATACCTGTACACTCTGTATCACCTATAGTAAGAATACCTGTACACTCTGTATCACCTATAGTAAAAATACCTGTACACTCTGTATCACCTATAGTAAGAATACCTGTACACTCTGTATCACCTATAGTAAGAATACCTGTACACTCTGTATCACCTATAGTAAGAATACCTGTACACTATCACCTATAGTAAGAATACCTGTACACTCTGTATCACCTATAGTAAGAATACCTGTACACTCTGTATCACCTATAGTAAGAATACCTGTACACTATCACCTATAGTAAGAATACCTGTACACTCTGTATCACCTATAGTAAGAATACCTGTACACTCTGAATCACCTATAGTAAGAATACCTGTACACACAGTATCACCTATAGTAAGAATACCTGTACACTCTGTATCACCTATAGTAAGAATACCTGTACACTCTGTATCACCTATAGTAAGAATACCTGTACACTCTGTATTACCTATAGTAAAAATACCTGTACACTATCACCTATAGTAAGAATACCTGTACACTATCATCTATACTAAGAATACCTGTATACTATCACCTATAGTAAGAATACCTGTACACTCTGTATCACCTATAGTAAGAATACCTGTACACTCTGTATCACCTATAGTAAGAATACCTGTACACTATCACCTATAGTAAGAATACCTGTACACTCTGTATCACCTATAGTAAGAATACCTGTACACTCTGTATCACCTATAGTAAGAATACCTGTACACTCTGTATCACCTATAGTAAGAATACCTGTACACTCTGTACTACCTATAGTAAGAATACCTGTACACTCTGTATCACCTATAGTAAGAATACCTGTACACTCTGTATCACCTATAGTAAGAATACCTGTACACTCTGTATCACCTATAGTAAGAATACCTGTACACTCTGTACTACCTATAGTAAGAATATCTGTACACTCTGTATCACCTATAGTAAGAATACCTGTACACTCTCTATCACTTATAGTAAGAATACCTGTACACTATCACCTATAGTAAGAATACCTGTACACTCTGTATCACCTATAGTAAGAATACCTGTACACTCTGTATTACCTATAGTAAAAATACCTGTACACTATCACCTATAGTAAGAATACCTGTACACTCTGTATCACCTATAATAAGAATACCTGTACACTATCACCTATAGTAAGAATACCTGTACACTCTGTATCACCTATAGTAAGAATACCTGTACACTCTGTATCATCTATAGTAAGAATACCTGTACACTATCACCTATAGTAAGAATACCTGTACACACAGTATCACCTATACTAAGAATACCTGTACACTCTGTATTACCTATAGTAAGAATACCTGTACACTCTGTATCACCTATAGTAAGAATACCTGTACACTCTGTACCACCTATAGTAAGAATACCTGTACACTCTCAATCACCTATAGTAAGAATACCTGTACACTCTCAATCACCTATAGTAAGAATACCTGTACATTCTGTATCACCACTTCGTCCTCCATGTTTTGCTCTGTGTATTTATCCACATCCGTTTTGGCGACAGAAAGCCGATGTTCTAGTTGTTCTACAAATGAAATTCATTAATACATTCATAATCACGTGTTTCTATTTACTCATGTGAGCATTTCGCTATTTCGAGAAAAGTCGATTAGTGTAAATGTAATATTAGGATTGATATCTTAATAATTCTGTAATAGTAAATCAGCTTAACAGTTTAATTTTTATGTAAGAGTGTAAAATGAATATAAACTTTTTGGGGAAATGTATTATATAATGAGAAAAACCATGCAATTAAAATTGTAGATTATCAAATTATTCGGGGGGGGGGGGGGGGGGGGGGGGGGTTGGTTAGATCACGGATTTATATTTCCCAGAGAGCTACAGTTCAACATAGATCTCCAGAAGATGCTAAAATTCTACCATATCCATACGAATTACTGAATATTGCGTAATGAAAAATGAGATTGTCAGGGACGTATTTCATTTTTGTTGTTGTTGTTGGTGTTACATGTAATTGCATCAATCGGATCCGATTAAGCATCCAGTGTTACCATTGTATGATTGTATAGATTTATCTAACATGGTATAATTAAATAGATGTATCTAAGGTCCTGAACTCTACCTAGGGTAATGGACTATGTACCATTTGTCTACTAGAAATGTACATGTTCAGGAATGAGAAAGAGGAGATTCTAATGATAAATTTATGATATTTTAACTGCATGACCTGTTAACCACAACCCTGATGTCTAACGCCCTGACCCAGCAGTGAGTTTCGCAGTTTGGTAACCGTAGCTCACTTGGTCTGTTATATATTCAGTATTAATTTTTTTAAAGGTTGAAATACATTTTCATTTTATGAGCTACTACATATATAGTATTTAATCTCAAACTAGTGTATGTACCACTGACCAAGGGGGTCATACAGCTGACGATTTGGCTTGCCTTATAATACTCGTACATGTTATTTTACACACAGTTAGTCTACTTCATGTTCAGGAGGAACGGATATTTTTAGAAAATATAATTGATCATTCTTAAAGCTATAATTCCACCCCTTGGAGCAAACGGGGCAAGGACCATAGAATTATTGATTTTTCCCTCTACCTATAAAGATGTCACACACCAGATTATGTTCTGTAGTTTCTGAGAAGAAATTGTTTGTGTGTTTGTATTCTGTCTTGCGTTTTCATTCCTGTAGATAAGTCATCAACATGAGTTGAGTTGTGCATGCTAGGGCTCCTTATCGCACAACGCCTCTGGCAATGTGGTAACGTATTCCTCCCTGAGGTCATATCCTCACCTGAGCATTTATGACAAATTTAATCTTGTATATTCAAGTAAATTATGTGACTCTTTGCTAGTTACACAAGTACGAGGGATATTTTATTTATAGGTATACATGTAAACACCTGCGTGTGGGTAATCCTGTCTTGTGACAGCATATAGCTCATCTTATTTTTCTTAATGACATATTGCTGGATTGATTGATTGAATATTGTTTTACGTCCCTCTCGAGAATATTTCACTCATATGGAGACGTCACCACTGCCGGTGAAGGGCTGCAAACTTTAGGCCTATGCTCGGCGCTTATGGCCACTGAGCAGGAAGGGATCTCTATCGTGCCACACCTGCTGTGACACGGGACCTCGGTTTTTGCGGTCTCATCCGAAGGACCGCCCCATTTAGTCGTCTCTTACGACAGGCAAGGGAATACTGATCTGAGGACCTATTCTAACCCGGATCCCCATGGGATATTGCTGGAAGGGGATTACCCCGCCCACTGTATTGCCCCTTATTTTATTTACTTACAAAAAGCCTGTCATTATCCCCTAGTGCTTAATAATTCACAGTTATGCTTATTTTTGAGTTGATTTCTCCTGCTGATTTTAAGTTATACTTATTTTTATGTTGATTTCTCCTGATGCCTTTAAGTTATACTTATTTTTGTGTTGATTTCTCCTGATGATTTTAAGTTATACTTATTTTTGAGTTGATTTCTCCTTATGCTTTTAACTTAAGTTATGCTTATTTTTGTGTTGATTTCTCAAGATGCTTTCAAGTTATACTTATTTGTGTGTGGCACGTTTACCCGTTTTATGCCATATTTTGCGTGTGCAGACTTTCATTCGTTTGCATGCCTATATACATGTACATGACTGTAATGTATGCATTTCTTGTTTCATTTAGTTGTTGCTTTACTTATATTCTGTTGAAATACAAGCTCCTCAGAGCTTGTGTAGTACTGTTGGATCTGATCAACACTATATAAGCTGGTATTCTATGAAATTAATTTGTACAACACTATGGAGATTTTCTTTTAAATAACAAAGCAGGCCCATAGAAAAGGAACGATGTGCCTCCCTCCGACACACACAGGCAATCAGTACCCCTCACCTTGCTTTTACAGGCATAAACAGGCCTGAACATTGTGTAACTACCCAATCACTCACCTCGCTCCTTGCGCACAGAAGACCCCAAACTAACAGCAGTCCCACTTTCGGCTGCTTTCACGTGCTCTTCCAATGCCGATCCTTTCAAACATGTCAGGCGGTATTTAGAATCCTCTGGAGAAAAAATGATATTAATAATGGAATGTATTCTGTTACACGGTAGAGTTTATATAGACATAAATAAGCCAAGAATCAGTTGCTTTTTATAGAAAACATCCAAAGTCCTGGGTGACTCTCACCTGAAGGCACATGTATTCACAAACAGAATCTTATTGCAAAATAAGATTAAAATATTTAATCAAAATTTCCCAAAATCTTATAAAAATCGGAATTGAATCTCCTCTCTAATTTTCCTGAGGGTATAGAATAGAATATGATTTATTTCCAAATTAGGGTCCTCTCGGGCATACAGCATACCTGATTGTTAACATTTCATTGTGCAATGACGATAAAAAGAAAAACAAAACAAGAGTAAAATATGCACTATTAGTATGAGCAATGTTCATACACGAGACATTTGAACATGATAATACTTATTTGTATTATATGCAAGTACCACCGTGTATCCTAATGCAAAACAGTCAGAAATACACATAAATTCCCGGTGGGATTGACAAAATTATGAAAATGTACAAAATACTCATAGGCGCCTGTGTCAAGGATCCGATCTACATGTATGGTTTATTATATTATTATATTAAATATTATGAATCAGTGAGATAAGACATTTTTTTTAAAACGTGGATAAATTAGTGTTCTGTGATAATGACACGTGTAGTTAAGCTTCCTGAAAAATGAAAAAAATATTTATTCGTGGTTCGAATTTCCTCCATTTTTACATATAGGTTATAGTGCAATATCCTTGACCCAGGCGCCTATGAAAATACTTTAACATGCTTCTACAGTTCGCCATTTCCCCCGGCATAAACCTACAACTTACCGACATCTTCTTTCAACTTCCACAATGTCTCCTTCTTCTTGTCCAATTTTTCTTTCTCCGCGCAGAGAATTTCACAGGCTCGCTCAGCCATTTTTTCCATCTCTGTGAAACTTTTTGCTACTTCATTCATTAAATCCTCGGAACGTCGGAGTTGTTCTCCGACGTCCGTGATGTTTTCCTGCACAGACTGATACACGCAGTGCACATCGCTGTTATTCTTTCTCATTTCTCGCGCAGAATACGAAATCTTGTCGTAGTCTATCACGACTGCCTGACATTCAGCATTGCGGTGCTTCTTCCTACCAAAGACTTTTCGGAAGAATTTCAACATTTCTAAAAGATTCGCTAACAACACCGTACAAGACGTGACAAGATATGAAATACTCTTTCTTATGACGTCACAATGGCTTTAGTTGCGTTGTGATTGTGACGTCATAATGATGTTCGCCATCATGCATCATAAAAATAGTTTTTCAAGAATTCTACTCTACTTAGTATTTTTCACATCGTCGAAAACCACGATAATCGAATAGAAGCACCCGTGGGTAACCGACGATGTATTTTTCATAGCTTACACTTTTTACGGGGGAAAAAAGAAGGGGGGGGGGGAGGTTATAATCCTAGAATGATATTATCAGCTACTAATTGAATTTAATCATATAATAAGATTACCGGCTACTTATAGTTATGGGACCAGTTGCACAAAAGTTAATTAAGCTTAACTAACTTCAAGTTAATGCTAAATAAATGTTCAAGTTAATGTCAGTTAAAGTTAAATAAGCTTCGGGTAACTGAGTCACGGCTGCTATCATGTCCTTTATAAAATAAACTATATTAAAAAGAAGTTATACTTAGTGGCAACATCCTTTCGAATCTCTGCGAATCTAGTGTTCCCTGTATAATATTTTACAAAGAGAAACCCCTTATTGACTATGACCAATTAAACAACAGAAGAGGTATGACCCCTCAGAGTATACATGAACTATTCCATCTTATGTCTTTTGGGCCTTGACAGTGGTATAGGTTGACCTTGACAGTAGTATAGGTTGACCTTGACAGTAGTATATGATGACCCTCACCCTACCCTACTCTTGACAGATTAAACCATTACATTGAAAAGCGTTAAAGACTACGGAAATACATATTGAAGTGAATGAACGAGAATGACAATATAAAATTAAACTCAGTACAACGACCACACATAGACGCAGGGACAATAACTAACAGATGATGAATAATATAGTAAAACATTGTATTATATTATTTCCTGCCATCACCTTCTTACACATATATATGTCACAGGGGTCTATTCAGGCGTGCGCTTGTACTTCTAAGCGTCCACATCTACTTCCAAGAAATAGAATAAAAATTAAAAATCAAAATTTAAAAACAGATGAATAAAGATGGATTTTCCATCGACTTGGATAAAGTCATTACATGTTTCGAAGAAAAAACGACGTTAGTCAAACCTCTTGAGAGTGTCAGTGTTATAAAAATTATCAAGAAAAATAAACAAATGTGCATGCATTTTCTTCAAATTTGTAATTTCTACTATATTATAATGTTTTCGTATAGCATAAAATTGCATGCAAATTATCTGAGCAAAAAAAAAAAAAAATAAAATAAAATAAAATAAAATAAATAAATAAAAGTAAAAAAAAATTAAAAATAAATAAATTCCGTGTTCTCTGGAAGGTGGTAAACTCCATGTCAAGGTATCAAGATTCCACCAGCTTCCGGAGGCTTCGACCCCAACGAGACCCCCACCAGGGCTTCGCCATGGCCGGGGCATTTGCCATAACCCCATACTATTTATAGGGAGTTCAAATCTTACACACATCCCTTAGCTATGGTCCTAGTAGATATATATTTGTTTGTTGCTTGAAGGTATTGGTAAGTCAACTGAATTTTCTATAGAATTGCAAACGTTTTGTTTCCAGTAAATATTTATATTGTCTTTTATTACATTACCGCATTTGTGTTTTGTAACAATATTGCTGTACAATAATATGTAAACATAAACAGGACTTGTGCCTTGTTTTGGAAGTGAAATGTCTCAAATACATCTTAGCGTTAATTTTTGAAATTTAGGATTGTTGCTCCGTTTTACACAAACAATTTTGCAGTTCCACCATAAAGGGGTTTTCTCAAAAGAGTTGATCGCGTTGCATAAATAATCAACAGACGAGATCAGACACCCCCTCCCCAACCCCCCCCCCCCAAAAAAAACATGTCCTGTTATATTATGATTAGAAATTAATAACAATTTGTTGATTTCGAAAATACCCCTTGTTTGACGTAAGAGGCGACTAAATGGGGTGGTCCTTCGGATGAGACCGCAAAATCCGAGGCCCCATATCACAGAAGGTGTGGCACGATAAAGACCCCTCCCTGCTCATAGGCTGTAAGCGCCGATGATTAATTGTATATTGCTTAACATCCCTCTCGAGAATTTGGCACTCATATGGAGCGCCGAGCATAGGCCTAAATTTTGCAACCCTTCATCGGTAATAGTGACATATCCATAAGAGTGAAAAGTTCTCAAAAGGAATGTTAAACAATATACAACCAACAATACCGATAGGTTTATCAAGTTCCTTACAGAAACTATAGAAGGGGGCATACCAGCAGATATAGGTGTACATGTACCATGCAAATTTCATATTAATCACACTACTAAAGATTTAGTTTTGACCTTATTAGGAGAGGTACTAACAAATTAATATTCCCGATGGTGTGTACATCATAGAACAGGTTTGATAATTTATACATAACATATATTTGTTATGCAAAAAATGAATTGAAAAAAAAAAACCACCGAAGAAAATAAAGTAATAAAACAGAAAATTCAGCATTTTTCTGCTGAATTTATTTTACTCTGGAGATAAGACTTTTAATTTGATATTTGCAATATCATGCGAAAAAATAAATTCTATATAACATTGAAAATCTTTTATTTATGTTATACACGTAATACAATTTTGTAACAATGAATCATGATATTCCTACAAATAAATGTAAACGGTCACACTCTTGCTGTCAAAAGATATTTTCTTAGAATACCGAATCCGTTAAGTTTGGTAAATATTTGTTTCTCGTATGCATAGTTCCCTGTAGAACAATCTCAGTGAGGATTCGCTCTCATCAGCAGATTCTGTTCCCTCATGGGAGTAATAAAATTTGCAATATATCTATTTTCAATGCATAATTGATTATCCCTTTATCAAATGGCATAGACAAGTATTGCTGGATTTTTAGCTGATTGAAATTACTATTAAAATATCTATATACATGTATTGTGTGGGAAATTTCATATGTCCCTGTTTTCACCATGACTCATGTACAACGATAAATTTCCGTTTTAATTTTCCCTTTCATACTCACGTCTTTTTCTATTTTGTGCTTGACTAGCAACATTTAAGCGTCACTTCGTCCGCCGTCTTTATTGCCGTCCTCCACATCACATATTTAATTAGCGTGTTCCTGGTGTGAAGTTCATTCAATATATATATATATACATTGATCTCTAATGGTCTCACATACTGATGGCCAGATAACACATTATTTTATTATTCATCGTTTGTTTTCATCATTGTGTCTTATTCCTACTACATGTATATCATAGACAATGGTGGTATATATGGTATATGACAGGTGAAGATAACGAACAGTGATTGACCTCAAAAGTCTTGTAAGCAATACAAAATAGAGAGTTGGCAAACACGGACCCCTAGATATACCATATGAGGAATCAGGTGCCTAGGAGGAGTAAGCATCACCTGTCGACCGGTCACACCCGCTGTGAGCCCTATATCTTGATGAGGTAAACGGAGTTATCCGTAGTCAAAATCAGTGTGTCAAGACCGGCGGTTTATATAAAGCGAGCATCTATATAAAATGGTGGGATATGTAATATATCTAAACAAAATACGTGTTACTCCGTTTACCTGATCAGGATATAGGGCTCACGGTGGCTGTGACCGGTCGACAGGGGATGCTTACTCCTCCTAGGCACCTGATCCCACATTTGGTATATTTACGGGTCCGTGTTTGCCCACTCTCTATTTTGTATTGCTTAGAGGAGCTAAAAGATTGATCATTGTGTGTTATCTCCACCTTTCGTGGTTTGATATATCTATATAGAATGGTGGGATATTATGTAATACATATATACAGAGTGCGTGTCTCCTGTTTATATTAATCCCAAGAAAATGACAATTTGAAATACAAGCTTATATGCAATTGGAGAAATTTGACTTTTCAGAATGGATTCATTGGTATCCGTATATTGAGGATGGTAACAACAAATTGCTTTGTTTTCTATTGATCTAAAACATGCCTATTACTGCATGTCTGTTGCAGAATATCATCAGCGGTATCCGATATGTTATACATATAGTAAAAATGACTACATAGGATACATATTTCAAGCCCTATAAAATCTGTAAAATCAAGGATTTTCGCACCCTGGGTCCCACCAGGACTTCGCCCTGCACTCACTGGGGGGCCTACCTCGCAAAGTTGCGCCCCTAACCGGAATTCCTGGATCCGCCCCTGGAAACACACACACACACACACACACACACACTTTCCATATACATGTATATATTTCAAGCATTATAAAATCTGTAAAATCCATGAGGTTTCGGGGGCTTCACCCACCTGTGGCACCACCAGGGATTTGCTCTATACCCACTGGAGACCTCAAGGCGGCCCTCAGACCACTCTGGCTCATAAAGTTGCGCCCCACAACAATTCCTGGACCCGCCCCTAGATCCCCAGTCACATAGATACTATATACATACTATGACGATAATGGTCACCTGGGGATTTATAACACTTTTGACTCAATCAAACAAAAGTAGCACTACCCCAATCTTCATAAAAAGTTGTATCATTACGTTAGTAAATGTGTAGTCTAGGATACAGAATATTTGAGGTTGCAAGAGGTTGGTCCTGAAATTCAATTCATTGGTTCCTTAAATTGAATTGAAACTTATGATTCCTTCTTTGATGCATGTATCAAACGAAAAATTGGACGGAAAACTTCATCATTGATGAGAAAGTTTTCCGTTCAATTTTTCGTTTGATACATGCATCAAATAAATTTTATTTCTTATCATTTAATTCTATCTTTAAAAGAGAAAGAGAAATAGTTTCTCTCATCAATAAGCTTGAATCAACGTTTTTGAAATGGCGCGTAGGAATACCTATACGTAACAATGAAAACAACAACAAACCTGGCTGTGCAGAATTAAATGGAGTATACGTCTAATCAAAAACAAATAGCTTCTCTCATCAAAAAGCTTCAATTAACGTTTTTGAAATGGCGCGTAGGAATACCTAATATACGTAACAATGAAAACAACAACAAAAACTGGCCGTGCGTTCAGGTTAGGTAGAGTTACTGTGCATGATTGTTTGGATTATACGCCAAATTAAAGGTGCAATGGTTAAAAGCTGAATAAGAGAACAAGTGGTGACTGGATGTATGCTGTATTGCATTCGAGACGTTGAACACTGGTTGTATCGTAGGAATGGTGGAATGCGACTCAGATCCATTTCAATAACAAGTAAAAAGCTCAACACCTCTTCATCTAAATTACCCTCGTTGACTGACCCCATATAACGCAGTTCAATTTTATTAATATTTACCAGATCAAAAGTCGCTGCTTACTCCGTCATGTTATCGAACTCGTAAAGCAGACGATATATACCGTAATCTGTCTACTTCTACCAGTCAGTGCCCTAAGTCATCAAGTTGACTATTCTACCACGTCATCACTAGACCTATGTGTGTTGTTTCTTTAAATTAATTTGTATTTTATTCACATCTTTGGTTGTGTTTATTTTGGTAGCATCAAACTAATAAATTTCGTTTACAATGCATGTGTGGAAATTCCCGTTCTATAAATAGCGTTAAAATTAGAACGGCCGCTAATGGGGAAGACGCATGCCAGAGAAAAGTAGCCCCGCGTGCTTATTGGATATCAACTTCGGACAAATTTTGTGTTTGACACAGAAGTCAAACGAATTTTTCGTCCAATTAGCATCGTTGTTAAGTCATCACTTTAAAAGTTATTAAATGATTCCACTATAATTCAACACTACTATATAAAAAGGGGACAACCTATAGATTAAACTTTGCTTGTTAAGATAACCAACTTAACAAGTAATGACATTGTCGGGGGAAAATGGTACCCCCTTCTCTTTTGATACGTGTTTGATCATTTTTGTTAAGTTGATTTACAAACATTGATTTTCGAAAGATTGAATCACTTGCGTTACGTTAAGTTAGAAAACAGATTTCAGATAATGATCAAATGGAATGGAAGAACATTTTCCACTGGTGATGATTAAGACGTCCGGTGAAGATCACGCTATCAAATGTGGTATCCACACCACTGAAGTGAATATTACTGACACTGTTAAATAACGGTACCCTACCATCCGCCTTCTAAAGTGAGCGGTCCTTGTGAACCGAGTAGACATAATCTGTAAGTCTACGCCTCTCGTGTAAATGCTGTGGACGTGAATACTGGACGTTCGTTTGCGTTCTTGCAGTGTGTGTGTGTGTGTGTGTGTGGTTTTAGATACATACACATGCATATACTGTGTTTCGATCGTTTATTTGACGCGAGTATGAATTAATCTAATTTTTCCTGATGACGACGAACAGATGTATAGAACTTTTGATTGTTTTATGACTGCGCTAATGAAATAATATACACCTACAGACAGTTGGCATTGTGGTAAAACAATTATCCGAGAAAATAAATTTATAGACCATATGCATTGTACGCCATTTCTAAATTAGACAGAATTCAATATATAATGAAATCACAATACATGTTTTTTTTTTTCGAAATGAGTCAGAATTTTTAAAAATAATACAACAAATGAAATCATTATCAGGATGTAAAAAGTCACGCGGTACTTTCCCTTACAATATAGGAACATAAAATATTAAACGCAAGTTTCATTTTAATCCGATTTCCAAGTGTGAGGTTTTGTGATAAATCGCATTCCCAATGAGACAGGTGATACATCACAAATATTTCGCTTGGGAAGATGACGTAAAGTGCAGCTACAAATCAAATTCATTGAATGAGGTCACTGGTAGCGCAGCGTATGTGACACGAGAGACATTGTCTTAGATGCAACAACAATTCCGTGGATGATGAGAAACATTTTTTTTTTCATTCTCGTGGAGTCTTAAAATAGAAGAAAGGGTTATTTTATGATGTAGTTTCCAATACAACCGATCATTGGGTCAAATGCTGTCTGACGTGTTTCATAAAAATATCTTCATCCAAATCAGTAAAATGAGTTTGGACAGTGGAATATAATGCTACAAGTATTACATCGCATTACATTGTACACATATATACAATGTTTCATGTTTGACACTTGTAAGATTTCTTGGTTACTGAGATTACAAGACCAACAGTCGGGTACAATAATTCATTACCAGACTGTTAACAGGCACTGTCCCTTGGTGCCCCCTGTTATCAAGTCAACAAGTCATGCTTTCTTTATTCATATAGTACAATTATTGACATTCTTATAATTATTCTAACCTACCTGCTGTAGACATGAAACATTCAGAGCAACTGGATCTTGCATGTACATGTATTATGCTTGCAAACTGTAGGTACTAAACTCTTAAATTAATATTGATTAGGCCAATAATTTTATACATATTCACCCAACACTATCACTGTTTCTGAAACTGGCAATGTCCTTAGATGTGTGAAGCAGTTTAATGTAAATTTTGTCTGAATTCAGTAATACATGCAAGAATGCAACACTAGAAAGTATGTTAAATGTGTGCAGTGCAACAATGTGAACTCTGACAGTCTGAATGATTGGTGATTATTTATATTGTTATAACTGTATTTACCAGTTTCTTGTTTTAAAACTGTACATGCCCCCAAGGGCCCTTAATTGGTAGTTACAATATGTAAACATATTAATACATATATATACATGTAGCTTGGCATGATAGTGGGATGGGGAGAGCATCTTAATTAAATGCAATCATTAATAATTCTGACCAAAATTCTAATTATGACGATGGGATACGTGAAACACCAATGTTTTATCGTTGTAAACGTATGACGATTGGATACGTGAAAATGATTTGTCATTGTAAACGCATGTATTGAAAGTTGGGGTTTAAATTATTGAAAGGATAAAAAATGTACGACATTGCATCACCACAAATAGTAAACAGAACATCGTGGGGGCAAACCTTCTGGACCATTTTTACATGAAAGGTGAAGAAAACGAACAGTGATCAACGTACATCCGCCCGTAACAAGCATTCTGGGAGTATTGCATGGCAATACATAGTCCCCTACCGGTTGCAAAAATTACTGTACCACAACAATATTCAAAGTTCAATATGTAGTTTATGGTAAAAGGGAAAATTGGGGAACCAGGAAATGAATGGTTGGAAATCAATTACTATTCAAGTAGAGACTAGACCAGGAAAAAAGACAAATTTATAATTAGGTTTAGGTCTTCAAACAAGTCAATAAACTGTGAAATATTATAGGTGATCGTGAATAGTTTTGCTTCATTGTTGTATTATTTATCTACAGAAATAAGAAACTTGGATGTAAACTAACAATTCATATTTTTCCAAGTCCAAGGGCCATAACTTAGTGACAAATCAACGGACCGGGACCAAATTCCAACTTCATCTGCAACTTGTTATGACAAAGCAATGTATCAAATGAATATATTCAAGCATAACAAAAAAATGGAAAAAAAAGTCTGGAAAACTGATAATTGCTATTTTTCTAAGTCCAAGGGCCATAACTAGGTGAAAAATCAACGGACCGAGACGAAATTCGAACTTGATCTGTAACTTGTTATGACAAAGCAACATACTAAATATCAAATGAATATCTGCAAGAACAGAGAAAAAAGTGCGGAAAACTGAACTGACGGACAGACGGACGAATTGCAAACCTAAAGTCCCCTTCGACTTCGTCGGTAGGGGACTAATAACGAGCCCGATCACGACTTCGCCGACTATTCTAATAACGCGCCCGATCACGACTTCGCCGACTATTCTAATAACGCGCCCGATCACGACTTCGCCGACTGTTCAATTTTCAAAAATAGATAGAAAAAGCAATAAAATGTTGGTATAAAAAATCAGGGGAGCAGAAACGACTACATATATTTAATGACCGTCACACAAGGAACACAGATTAAGTTGCAGGATGTGACAGACGGGACAGACGGACGGACAAAATGTTTCCCAAATGTCTTGCTATTTCACAGGTAATCAAAACCTAATGAAGTGAAATAGAATGAGACCAAAATAATTCAGAAGATGTGGGAAGAGGTCTGATAATACATGCATTTTGTTATCAAAGTTACCCAGTATAAAGGTTATTATTAAGTGCCAACAATCGCTAATCCAACGTCCATTCCCCTAAAACAAGCACGTCATGAAATTTTATCATGAATGTTGGGAACATGATCACATTATAAATTAAATACTGTTCACAGAGTGGCTGACTATCCCAACAACTCTGATAAAATTGTAGGTCGTTCAAGCAATTTTTCTGTCACCATCGATCTCATCCAACAATAGACTACAGCATAAATATCCCCCCTTTAACACAGCTCTTGAATTATCATATAGCCAGGCAAGCGCGCGTTAAATGCTAGTTACATGTATTATATATAATGCGATGTAAAGGATGGGTACGGAATACTGTTACATATTAACATTTAAATGTTTTACTGGTTTTATTTTCTATTGATTTGCAGCCATTAATCCTGTGAGTCAACACGGTTTTCCTCTGTTATAAAACCTATGACTTCTAAGAATACTTAGACATATACAACGCCGGTTGTTGTTACATGACCTATATATTAGTATGTACTTCATAGTGATGGTGATAACCTCGCGTTTAGGGGCGTCGATTGTTTTGTGAAATGAACAGGAATACTATCTCGGGTGAAGAAATACACCTTGTGGAGGTAAGATTTTGGTACTATACGTGTTAGGTAATTATGAACTTTTAAATTTTTTTTCACAGCTAAGTAAACCTCAGCACGATCAGAAAATGCATGTGAATATGAACAGAATACTTAGTAAACTTGTCGATTGTCGAGTAACGATACATGTATGTATCTTCAGATCGTGGGATTATTTGAGGCGTATAATCACATTTCACAATTATGTAAAAGATAAAAAGGACACTTTTATAAAGCAGGTCTGGTTCACGATTTTTGATAAAAATATGTTTAATTTTTTATGTTAAACATTAAAAATATCACTCATTTAATGTTGACAGCCAAAGTTTTGACCTTCTGAATGCGAGAATAAAAGCAATATTTTAGCCTTAAATTTATGTTATGTAATCAAAGACTCGAGTCTTTTTATGTATACAAACAAACAAGTGAACTATTGATTTTGTAATACAAAGCATCTTAATTTTGCATAGTCACAAATTTTAACTTTTAAATGACACATTTTACCCCAAAAATGCTTGAAATGTGAATGATATAATAAACTTAGATCGATATCCATTTCTTTTGAAATGTCGTAAACAATAACATACCGCAATCTTTTTTTTACAAAACAAATAATTAACTTTCTAAAATGAGCTTCTGTGATAATGTATAACCTTAATTCTTAATAGTATGCGAATCTTTTAAACACATTAGACAGTAGATTTTGATCATGAAAAATGAAATAGAAAATTTGGGGGAAATAGTGAATCAGTCCCTTTAAACAAACTCTTTGCTCGTGATCAGCGACAGATCACAATTTGTGCATGTAATACTCAATCATTCAAATACTACACGTACTACTTCTGAACCGGAACTCCTCCAGTATCCCGTCGCACGTCTTTTTTCCTTAATTACTCAATATACCCCGCCCCCTTTAAACACTAATACATTATACGAATTCATCATTTCTTTAGAATTTAAAGACATTTTTAGACGACCTTCACCATTCAAATTATTATTACTAAATTCGTGTTCATCCTGATGGTGCAGTTTTCGATTACGGGTTCGAATCCAAACGGAATGATAGACAGATGAGTTTTTTGGAGGAGGCGGGGACTCTAAAACAAGGCATGCGCCACGATAGGCATGACAAGTCTCTGGTCGATTTTATTGTCCCCCCCCCCCTAAAACTTTCTAAATCCTCCAACGTCAAGAGCAATCGATACATTTTGGGATTTTAGAAAATGGCATCAACGAAAAGGGTGAAGAAAATAAATAGTGACCAATCTTATAGATCTTAAAAAAGATGCAAAATTGACCAATCTCATATATTCTAAAAAGGATACAAAATTGAGAGCAGGCAAACATGGGCCCCTGGAAAGAATGAAACTAAGAGCTTACATATGTGTTGCCATTTCTGTTTCCTTTTTAATTGTATGTTTTGTGTTTTGATTATATCTTGTTCAACGTTCCTCTCGAGAAATTTTCACTCATATGGAGACATTCCTCTTCTTAAGTACCACTAGGCCAGACAAGCTGAATTTATGAATACTTCCTGGTATAATGTAGATTTAAGTTTGTTCAAATCATGGCCCCCGGGAGTAAGGTGGGGCCACAACAGGGATCAAAGTTTTACATGCGAATAAATAAGAAAAAAATCTTACAACAAGGCCATGAATACTCATATTAATAAGCATGCAATCATCTCCAGGTAGTGTAGTTTGAAGTTTGTTCAAATCATGGCCCCAAGGGTAGGGTGGGGCTACAATAAGGGATAAAAGTTTTATGATGGAATAGATTTAGAAACATATTTGAAAAGGTTCATTTTAAGAACGGCAGGACCATGATTTAGTTATAATAATCTGCAAGGATTTTCCAATAGTGCAAATTCAAGTTTGTTCAATTCAGGGGCCAAGAAGGTAGGGTGGAGCCATAATATTCATTGTATATTGTTTAACGTCCCTCTCGAGAATTTTTCACTCATATGGAGACGTCACCATTGCCGGTAAAGGGCTGCAAAATCTAGGTCTGTGTCCGGCGCTTATGGCCTTTGAGCAGGGAGGGATCTTTATCGTACTGCATCTGCTGTGACATGGGGCCTCGGTTTTTGCAGTCTCATCCGAAGGACCGCCCCATATAGTCGCCTCTTACGACAAGTAAAAGGTACTGAGAGCCTATTCTAACCCAGATCCCCACGGGAAGAAGCCATAATAGGAGATCAAAGGAGCCATAACAAGAGATCAAAGTTTGATATGGAGTATACAGGAAATGAATGAAAAGAAATTTTTTCCAAGATTAACAGGACCACACTAAATATATCAAAATGAAAATGTTCTTAACCTCTGCGGATTCAAGTTTTTATTATACCCTCATGACTGGGGGTGTGGTGAGGGGATGGGAGGTATACGTAGTCCTTGTGACAAGACCGCTCGTTTAGTACCAAAGTTTTGCCGTTGTGAGCTTAAACTTTGAATTTGACCTACTCTGAAGAAAATCTAACCTAGGCAATATCTCCTGATTTAGTTAAGTGCTTTCATATATTGTATAAAGATTCTTTATGTCAAAAGCCATGTTTGGCCTTGTGACCTTGGAGTATGACGCTTTTAGAATTTTAATTTAAAGTTTTACCTGCTCACAACTTTTGCATAGTGAGGGATACATCCTTCATATACATGTATGCATTCCTTGTGACAAAACATTTTTTTTTTGGTACCAAAGAATTTGTTGTAACCTTTATCTTTGATTTTCACTGACTTTTAAGAAAAGTTAACTTCTGCAACATCCTCTGAACGGATTCCATGTGTTGTACACACACACATATACAGATATATTCTTCATGGAAAGACCAAACATTTGATACCATGATTTTTGTATCAAACCTTGTTATGTCGTGGCCCTATGGGGCTAGGTTGGAACCACGATATGGGGTCAAAAATTTTCATGGGATTAAAAATTGCAAAAATTTGTTTTTAAAAATCACAGTAGCTGAACAGCAGGGCCAAGGTGATTCATGTCAGCGATGTGGCCCATGACCATCTTGGTTGTTTTTTTTTGCCTTGGAAATTTTATCGAACACGACTACTCGATGACATGATAATAGCGGGTTTTTTTGTTTTGTTTTTTATATATAAACTAATTGGTTCCGGTATCGTGATTCATCAAACGACCGCTGTGTAACAATTATCAGACCGTAATCTATGGGCCGCAATCGTATTACTCGAGATAATCATTGAAAGTAAACGCCTATTACAGGAAATTAAATGATTTAATCTATAGTCAATATTACGGAAATGAAACGACAAGTTAAGCCATTAGACTGTGACGTATACAGGGATACGAAGAGAGGACTTGATTTACATCCAACTCAAGATTTTTCACTCATTTTGAAGTCACCAGCTGTATATAAAGTGCTACAAATTTTGTCTACGTACATGGATTGAAGTCTAGCCGAATAGTAGTGAGGTTTCTCTATCGTGAGAACGCTTACCATGACACGTGACCTCGGTTAAAGGTCTCGTCCGAAGAGCATGTCGTTACCTATTTCAAATGTCTTGCATAAAAGGTGAAGATAACGAACAGTGATCAATTTCATAACTCCTATAAGGAAAACAAAATAGATAGTTGTGCAAATACGGACCCCTGGGCATACCAAAGGTAGGATCAGGTGCCTAGGGGGAGTAAGCATCTCCTGTCGACCAGTCACACCCGCCGTGAGTCCTATATCTTGATCAGGTAAACGGAATTATCCGTAGTCGAAATCAGTGTGCCAAGAACGGTCTAACAATCGGTATGAAACACGTCAGACAGCATTTGACCCAATGAATGTTTAACGTGACTGTCGAGGATATTCCAGTTTAAAAGCCAGCGTTCTATTTACCAGGCAGATTGGTGATGGAACTTTTTAGGATGAAGACGTTTAATAGGCATACTAATGAAGATACCCCATGGGGATCTGGGTTAGAATAGGTCCTAAGTACCCCTTGCTTGTCGTAGAAGGCGACTACATGGGGCAGTCCTTCGGATGAGACCGCAAAAACTGAGGTCCCGTGTCACAGCAGGTGTGGCACGATAAAGATCCCTCCCTGCTCAAAGGCCATAGGCGCCGAGCATATGCCGAAATTTTACAGCCCTTCACCGGCAGTGGTGACGTCTCCATACGAGTAAAATATTCTCGAGAGGGACGTAAAACAATATTCAATCAATAAAAAGTCAGCGTTCTATTTACCAGGCAACCGTGAATTGGTGATGGAACTTTTTAAAATGAAGACGTTTAATAGATATCCCGTAGAGATACCCCTTGTTTGTCGTAAGAGGCGACTAAAAGGGGCGGTCCTTCAGACGAGACTGCAAAGTATCACAGCAGGTGTGGCACGATAAAGATCCCTCCCTGCTCCATGGCCATAAGCGCCGAGCATAGGCCTAAATTTTGTAGCCTTTCACCGGCAATGATGACGTCTCCATATGAGTGAAAGATTGTTAAACAATATACAATCAATCCGCCAAAGAGTCTCTTTCATAAAGTCCGCGGAGTATCAGTCTCCGTCCTGTTACTCCATGTGTGTGTCATGATTAATTCTAACACTGTTTCGTCCGTGATAAAATCTAGATGCTTTTTCAATGTTTTATTTCTTGATAAGAAAACAACGAGCTTTCAGGTTGACATTGAATCCGTTTATCTGCAAATTTGAATTACATTTATTTATTATTTGGGTGTAAATAGTCGCAATACAGATACAGTATGATTTAACTCAAACTGCGGTTTAGAAATCCACCACGTGACGTTAAGGGTGGACACTGAGCTGGTTCTATCCATCAACCGCGGTCCAGTGGTATGTAAACACCTCGATTTTCCTCTTTCGGACGTTGTAATTGAGTGGTAGAAGTACATGTACAATTAAAGTCTATGATCTAAATTGTTTATTTTTTTAATTATTTTTTACTTCATTTAGGTTTAGGAAGCAAAATTACATTTTTTTTTTCGCGTACAAAATTTCTATATAATGCTATATTTGAAATAGAACCAAAATCATTATTTTGATAAAATCTGAATTTAGTTTTAATTTTCTGAATGATTATAGTTAAAGGAACAGACAAAGCTATCATCATAGCATATTTTCAAATCAAAATGATTTTTTCAGATTTAGACCTAATATTGTTTCAAGATTTCATGCACACAAGTCATGGACCTTGGAAAATGTGATGCGTGGTGCATAGGTGACCGTAAAAGCTCACGGGGCCTCTTGTTTTACTGAGTTACGGGCCTTGATCTTAGAAAATAAAACGCACTTTTTTTGGTCATGCTTGCAAATATTCATTTGGTATTTGGTACATTGCGTTACCATGACAAGTATATATCAGGTTCGAATTTGTTTTAATCCGTTTATTTATGGGTTTTTGTGCCAAGGTATGGCCCTTGGATTCAGACAATTAGCGCAAATACTCAGTTTTCCGTACTTGTTTGTAATGCTCGCAGAAATTATGCACGAAGTTTGCATTCTATTCTTGTAAAAAATCTGCCGGTAGAGGACTATCTTTTATGCATTGCTATGCAATAATCTCAGAATGCTTGTTTTTATGAGAGTTATGCCCCTTTCAACTTAGAAGTTTGGCCAAAATTGAATATATCACAAAAACAGTTTGTCAGCGCAACTCCTTTGAAACTGCTGTACAGAATTTCATGTATACAATGTGTGCATACTGTGCAGATGTGCATATTCACAAGAAATTCTGATTTCATTTTTTTTAAATCTGAGAATTATCTACAAAGTAATTCCCTTTTTGAACATAGAAGTTTGGCCAAAATATACTACATGTATATTTTGTGCAACTTGCGTGAAGCCGGTTTTTAAGCCATAGTCAAGTAAAATATTTTCTGTTGTAATATTTTACACAATTTAAATTTCTCAACAATATTACGTGCATGTATGACTTGAGTTATGTTACATGTACACGTGTGTAAATAGTACAGTATAGCACAGAGGCATAACAATTTGTTGTATTTTATGCATATCATTGCCATTCATTATGAGTACTAAGCAGTTATCATTCACTGTGGGGGCGTGATATATGTGAGCTTGCTCACTTTTTCTTCCATTGCTTTTAATTTGTTAAAGCTGTATGACCCGATGTTCATGTATTATTTTTGTTCATAATTACTTTAAAGCAGATTAATTACTTTATAAAGTTATTAACTTTCCCATAATTACATGCTTGAAAACATCTGCATGTAAACGAAAACAGTGCGAATATTATTTAGAAAGTAAATATAGTGGGTACATATATAAATCATCCCATAATAGACGTCTATAAATAGACCCACGCGCGTCAGGGGAATCCCAACATGGTGTATCAACTCATACGCAACTGTCTAGTTTTAAGGCTAAAAGAGCGTAAAACAATGAATTAATAAGAGGTATTTGATATTTTTATTTCTATTAAACTTATGGTACAGTACTGTTATAACAAAATACACAGCTTTACACAGAGATCTGAAAGTTTGAACTGGTCACGTGACTATGACTTGAAAAGGCAGAGTGACGCGGTTATTTGTAAACATCGATTTAAAATCAAATTATTTGGGTTAAAACAGGTGAAATAATTTATGATATGTCGCACAGCCTCATAACTACATACGATGCGATGATTTAATAGCGTTTTTACGAAATGGAAAAAAATATTGTAATTCGGACCATACAGCTTTAAGCGTCATTAAGATCCAAAAATTGAATTTTTTTTTCTCAAAAGTACATGCAAGTTCCTTTCCTTACTATATAAACCGAAACTGCATCTTTCTTTTGTTTCTATAGAAACCGGCATGTATTTAGCATTTTCAACTCCAACTATTCCATCTTTTTGTGTCATGGATAAATATTTGAGGAAGTTCTTTACCTTGAAAAAGATTCGTTTTCACAGAAAATTACTTACGACAGTCGTTCTATATAAATATTTCAGTTCATACACAGCGAGACGAGCCAGTTGCACTAGGGGCTTGTGAAATATACAACTGTGCATGTAGAAGGGTCAGAGGTGAAATGACAATTAGTGTAATCAATGAAGGCATCAGCTGTTCGATAATGACACGAGGTTCCAGAATAAACCCGGAAATGTTAGTTGAAAATTGATATTTGTAAATATCACCACGGAGCGTTTCACAATTCATTTGACGAAGTAGGTGTACAAAGAACACTTCTATTGTATTTACAGAACGAGTTCACCCACAGCTTGGTGGGTAACGCAATCTTGCAGACTTTAAAGTCGTTATTAACATGAATCTGTTCCAATTTTACAAATATTTTTTGTTTACTCCTCCTAGACACCTGATCCCACTTTTGGTATATCTAGGGGTCCATGTTTGCCCAAGTCTTTATAGCAGTTATGAGATTGATCACTGTTCATTATCGTCACCTTTCATCCTATATTTGTATATTGATACTATCATTTCAGGAAGACATGGGCACTTCATTTGGAGATCATGAATTATCTTTCTATTTTGATGCGACGACAACAAAAGCGGTAGCATTGAAGGATGGGACACGATATATTATTCCTATTCATCTAGAAGTGGAGGACACGCCCACTGTTGTGTTTCTGTTTGTCATATCAGCCATCGGCGTGATCGGTAATCTGATAACAATCGGAATTATAATTCATGTGAAACACTTCCACAAGCCTACATTCATGGTCATAGGAACGCTTGCAGTTGCGGACTTTTTGTCTTTGCTACAATACGTATGCCATTTGATGGTAGCGAGTATCGATATGACGTTAGCAAATGATTACGGCAAACTTTTTATGACGCTGGTTTATATCACAGCGCATGCGTCGGCTGCTCACGTGGTGTTGTTGCTTGGACTACGTTACTACCTGATCGCAATGCCCCTCCAGGCGAGAACCGTGGGGACACGCAATGTTATATCAGCGTCTATTCTGATGTGGATTTTTAGTGTGATATTCGGTCTTGCGTATTATTTAGCCAGATTCCAAGTGGATGAAAAATACGTAGGGGTTGTTGTTCTGCTATTCAGAGGTTATCTTATCTTGGTTCCGTGTACATTTATGACTGTGCTTCATACACGAAAGATATATAATCTGAAGAGATCCGTCAGCTCGTATCGAATCAGCAAAGAAATTAAACGGATGTCTACGATGATTCTTATCATTATTATGATCTACATTGTTTCAGCCATTATTTTCCCTATTACTTTCGCGTTGAACTTTTTTCAAGTGCACAGTGAGCGTGACAGTAAGATGATACAGATTTGTGGTCGTATCACGTGGCTCATTAACCTTTCCATTAACCCTATCATTTATTTCATCTACAGCCCAAAGGTGAGACGTCGCATCTCTTTGATCTGGCGCCCAAAAGACACGAAGTATCGGCTGTCTAAAAGTTCGACAACCATTGTACGAACCAGTGTAATCTGAATACAAATTATTGTGTAATCCCGTGAGGATACGGGCTAGAATAGGTCATTAGCACCCCTTGCTTGTCGTACGAGGCGACTAAATGGAACGGTCCTTTGGATGAGATCGCAAAAAGCGAGGCCCTGTGTCACAGCAGGTGCGGGACGGTAAAGACCCTTCCATGCTCGAAGACCGTTTAAGCGCCGAGCATAGCCCTAAATTTTGCAGCCCTTCACCGACAATGGTGACGTCTTCATATGAGTGAAAAATTATCGAACAGGACGTTAAACAATATACAATCAATGACATTATTGTTTATCTGATCATTCATTAGTCCAGACGGGAATTAATTACCATTCACTATATTGCTTACTTTACGATGGATATCATCATCAATTAATGAATTGGATTAGTCGGTATGACACAAATGCCCTCGTTGACATTAAAGTTTGAAATATTTGAAAGTCTATAAATGTGAAAATAGCATCGGATGCAAATGAAAGAAAATAGAATTAATATCACGTGGTTAAATATGTAGTGATGAGAATTGAATTTCATTAGATTTCAAAGACATGTGTCCTAAGGCTACATGTAGCATCTCTCAGGTATTGTTATCAAAGGATACTCGTGTTTGCAGCGCCATGTGTGTGTGTGTGTGTGTGCGCACGATACTAATGACTAACTTAAAGACATATTATCGGTGTTTTGGATAGAGAAAATACACATTGACTAATCAGAGAAACTCTTTTGCTGGTTCCCATTTGGGTGTTTCCCTTTCAGTCTCGTCAACCAAGAGTTCATATGAACGTTTAATCCATCAATAAAAACTTACAAGATATGAAACTGCTTTGATTGTGCGGAAAGTAGTTTTTCCACAAGTTGTTCTTCAAACGGATAGGCAGACGAAGGCTCACCTAATCAGCTTGGCTGTTTTATTGCAGGAGAAAATTTAAGGAGATACACTTCTCCTATTATTATAGATTGGCTCATTAGGTAGAGAACTTTCAAAACTGTCGTTAGATCCATCAATTTGGGCATATTCATCTTTATTATTTGAAATGACTTCCGATTTGTCGAAATCTCATGAAGTTTCTGCAACTCTGACAGTTAAAATTCTCAAATCACAAAAAAAAAAAAAAAAAAAAAAAAAAAAAATGGGGGAAGAAGAAAAAAAAAACCCTGTAACAATGTAATCAGTATCAGGTAACTTCACATCTACTCCAATAGGAACTACATTTTGTGGCGGAAGAATTGTTTAATCAAAAAGATTCTAAATCTGCATTATTTTACAGGTTCCGGTTTATATCGTCAATTTTTATACCCCTATACTTGTATTTCAATTTTATAATTTATGATACAAGTAGTTGAGACTAGGAACTAATTCAGATGTTGTAATTATTTAATTTGATTTAAAAAAAAGAAAAGAATAGGCCCTCAGACCAATATCCCTTGTTTGTCGAAAGAGACAACTAAATGGGGCGGTCCTTTGGATGAGACCGCAAAAACCGAAGCCCCATGTCACTGCTCAGAGGCCGTAAGCGTCGAGCATAGACATATATTATGCAATTCTTCACCGACAGTGGTGACGTCTCCATATCAGTGAAAAATGCTCGAGAGGGATGTTAGGGACCGGTCAATATTTATGGGGGATTGGGTTGGGACCGGTGCATTCCATATATTTTCATTTAAAAAGAAACCTCTATGCTTTATCTTCTAAGAATACAAAAAAAGTTCCTGTCCTATATCAGACGTGTAATAAAAATGTGTGTAGCCTATCTATTAAAGCAATATATTTGCATGATTAAACATTTTTACTTCATTTTAAAATTCTCTGGGGTTCTTCATAATTATCACTTTAAAACATTTTATATCAGTTGAGGGATTCAAGTTCACTTTGCCATGTTTGTTCGGTGATTTTCTAGTGAAGTTACAAATCTCATTATTTTCATCTTTTTTCCCCTTAAATTGTTGTGCTACATTTTGCTTATTATTTTTTTTTTACCGAATTGTTGTCTCATGTACTTACAAGTATGTTTCACATCTCGGTATTCTCTATGAAAGGCAGTCAAAATCAGTGTGCCAAGAACGGCCTAACAATCGGTATGAAACATGTCAGACAGCATTTGATCCAATGATAGGTTGTATTGGCAAACTATCAAATTATTCGGCCTAACAATCGGTATGAAACATGTCAGACAGCATTTGACCCAATGATAGGTTGTATTGAAAAACTATCAAATTATTAAAGATGTGTTTAGACTTCAGTTAAATTCAGGTCTGTATCCTTCAAGCTATGACAAACATGATATACCATTTTTATTTTCTATGATTGAAATCCGCACTCCATGCAAAAATTACATGTAATTTTTGCAATTTTATTAACAACTGAATACTTCTTTTGTGATTTTTAATTACATGTTTTGATATTAAAAATTTTCAAAGGTCCAGTATTTTATTGCAAATTGTCTGTACTATATTCAACTTGGCCATGAAATAAAACATGCATACAATTCAGTATTATTGTTTGTAAGATAGTTGAATTAAAAGTTTGAAATACTTCATTATATTTTTTGTTCAATGCTACATTTGCAACAAAAAAATAACTGTCCTATCAGTGTTGAAAATAAAAAAGTTGGAGTCCTACCAGTATGTAAGTCAAAATAAATGTGTGTCCTATTGCATTTTGCACCGGTCCCCCCCCCCCCCCCCCCCCCAATAAATATTGACCGCTCCCTTAAACAATATACAATCATGAATAAATCAATGCTTTATTGTTTGCAATGAAGTTTGCGAATGAGATTCCGAAAAGGAAGTAATATATTATAAGACGCATATACATAAAAATTGCATAGTTAATTAGTCGGTATGAAACCTAATGGAGTTTTAGTGTATTTTATATATCAGTGAAGATGTTTATAGTCATCAAAAGGGAAAAGTAAAGAAAAGAAAAATTACGAAACATATGTATCTTGTTCGTTTGTAATCAAGTTTTTATGTCACCATCAAACAAACAACCTTTGTAATAATTCCTTTAAATGTTTGTGCTAAATCGGAAACCTATATTATACGTATAAAATAATTCTACTGTTTATCAACTACAATTACATTTTAATTTGTGACTCATTTTACACACAACCATACACTTTTCCTGTACCTGCTGCTTGACACGGACTTCCATTTGAATTATTGATTTTTCATAGTTGATGTTTATTTTTTCTTTAAAAAATGGTTTTGAATGGTGAAAAATTAAACGATAGGAGTTAGTCGGTTGATTGATTTTAACGTCACGTTCGAGAATCTTTCACTCATATGGAGACGTCACCGTTGCCGGTGAAGGGCTGCAAAATTTCGGCCTATGTTCGGTGCTTGAAGCAGCGAGGAATCTTTATCGTGTCACCTCTGTTGTGACACGGAACCTCGGATTTTGTGGTACCATCTGAAGGACCGCCCCATTTAGTCGCTTCTTACGACAAGCAAAGAGTACCGAGGATCTATTCTAACCAGGATCCCCACGGGACAGGAGTTTATAGTCTGAGAGACAGACATAGACACATACAGATGAAATGATTAAGCTATGTTTATTTTAAATGTGCGAGACCTCCAATATCCGTCAGTTATAGAGATTGTAATGGGTGAAAAAAAAATCTCGTACGGAAATGATTCATTGCTACTACTACGAAAATTTAAGCACGACTGAAATACTACTTGATCACATTTTTCGCAGTAAAACCATATTTGACGTCATTCACGCATTGGAAAGGCCAAGACTGTTATTCAAACCTCAAATGTTCAACGCAACCCGCGTCTTTATCAAGATACATATATTACATACACAAATATCACACACCATGAGAAAACGACTAGTATTAATGATCTACATTGTTAACAAGAATGAAGCACTGATGATTTTTCTCAATTCAGTACATCGACAAATAAAATATAAATTAAAAGTAAAAGCATGAAAACGACAGATAATGATGGTCATTAGAAATAATCTATCATGAAACTAAAATATATTGAGCATCTTAGAAATATGATACTTGATAAACAAGATTGTTGTATCTTGCTTAACGTCTCTCTCGAGAATATTTCACTCATATGGAGACGTCACCAAGACCGGTGAAGGGCTTCAAATTAAGGCCTTTGCTCGGCGCTTACGGCCTTTGAGCAGTGGCGGTTCTTTACTGCGACACGGGTCATCCGTTTTTAAGATCATCGACGAGGACCCGTAACATTCACACCTGATGCCGATCGTTTGGCGATGGAACTGTCACTACCTGTTTTAACACCTTAAGTTTGTCACGGCCGGGATTCGTACCCCAGCCTTCCGCATGCGGGGCGAACCCTCTAACCACTAGGTCACCGCGGCGGTTGATAAACAAGAAATCCTTGCAATAGTACTGGACAAAATGCTCAGATGAAGATTGGCCTACCTTTTGCTCTACACTGCCATTTTAACAGTTCATAAAACCCTTTGCAAGAACCATGTATTTAACGATAATTTATATTTCATAGTAATATTGATGAAAGGTGAAGATAACGAACAGTAATCAATCTCATAATTCCTATAAGCAATACAAAATAGATAGTTAGGCAAACACGGACCCCTGGACACACCAAAGGTGGGATCAGGTGTCTAGGAGGAGTAAGTATCCTCTGTCGACCGGTCACACCGCCGTGAGCTTATATCCTGATAAGGTAAACGGAATTATCCGTAGTCAAAGTCAGTGTGCCAAGAACGGCCTAACAATCGGTATGAAACATGTCAGACAGCATTTTGACCCAATGATAGGTTGTATTGACAAACTAGATCGTTATAACGACCACAAAATTTGCGAAATGGTGACTTCAATCGAGACTGTTGAAACCCCTGTACCATCAACTTGTCAGTAGCTTGCCTCGATTTAAAAACTGACTGTACGCAGAACAAGCTCTTGCGTATCGAATCAGTTGAGAGATAAAATTTAGAAATTCATTTCAAAATTAAGGATTATCTCCCTCATGCATAGCTCTTATCCTTGGACGAATTTGGCTCCACTTGTTTGGCACGCTGTTTTTGGCTATATTTAGATCTAAAACTTCATAGTTATTTCGGATTTCAAACATTTCGGTTGAGCATCACTGAAGAGACATTATTTGTCGAAATGCGCATCTGGTGCATCAAAATTGGTACCGTATAAGTTTTACATAAGCACCATATGCAGGTGATGATGGAATTTTGCTACACAAATATGGGAACTTGACGATGGAGAAGCTGAAATCATTCCGTTTGTCATACAGTTGAGTTGTCAGTTTGCTGTTAATGTCTACCTTCAATAAAATATCTAAGTATGAAGCAGAAATGGACGTCTCTGTGGTGTCCATGTTTGGCTACTGTGATAATACAATGTATAGATCGATTTATTCTAGATACGCTGCCTTCTACATGTTGTGAAATAAAATACGCTGAAAATATATTGTGTTACAGAGTTATTTGACCTTCGTGAAATGTGCCTTACTGACAAATTTACAGTTATAGAGGTTTTTAATGGGTCTAACCTTCTGAGACCCTCGGTCAGTTCAGGTCAAACACTTTATAAATTGTTGTAATTGCAGCAGGGATGTTAATCACGAACGATAAAGCGTAACGATAAATCGTGTATGTTAACATAAAGATTGGGATTTAAGTATTGTGTATTTGGAGATAACGCGATAGTGGCCTCCCAGATAATAATTGCAAAGTGCACGTGGAGATTTGATGAAAGTCAATTAGAGACAGTAATTAGCTACGGGACCGGTTAAAAGCTCTCTGAAATACAATGATTAGACAATTCCAATTTTCCCTAAAAGGTTATATTTCTGCAATTAGGATAATAATGAAATGTGAATTGAAATCATATGATTATATAATGCAATCACTGACTGGGTTTTTGTTTGTTGGCGAAGTTGCATACCGATGTGTTCGAGGGTCAAACAAAGCTGCTGTTGTCCGAGGAATCAGCCTTTGACTGTGTTGCCATATGATTGTTTGTTTTACGTCCTTTCAAGAATTTTTCACTCATATTGAGACGTCACCAGCTCGTGGTCTATTGACCAGTCAACAGTTTACGAACTGTTGACCGGGCAATATTTTACAGTTATTGACTGGGTTCGAGGACAACAGCGTTTTGTTTGAAGCGAGGACTGAACTGTTTCAGTTTGAGGGCCAAACGACACAGCTGTTGTCCGAGGACCCGGTCAATAACTGTTGTCCGAGGACCCGGTCAATAACTGTCTTGTTTATCCTTACATTAGTTGAGTAAATGCAGTGATTTCTGCCTTACTATCAATAACAACTTGACTTTACAGTTTACAAAAACAACAATAAAAAGATTTATCATTTTTTCAACATTTAACACCTCTAAACACTCTGAATTGCAATATGTCTTTAACTCTTTGAAATGTGCATTTGGTATTCAATTAACATTCAAAACTAAAAAATACTTTGAACAAAACTGTCAAAAGACGTAACTACCAAATCTATATCTGTACAATGTAATCATGAGTTCACAATAGTTTATTGTTATGTTGCAACCATGGAATGAAAATGACTTGGGTGAAGTTGGTTGGGGAATATTTTGATTCAGGTTGTCAAATATGGCAGCAAGCTAAAGGTTGTCAACACCTATGATACCTTGTTATGAATTTCACCTCTCAGATATATAAATATAGTACATGTATAATGATGTGCCATTTTGACGTTGCTTTAAACGAAATCATAAACAAGAAGGCAACACCATGAACTCGTGATTAATGTAATAAAAGGTGAAGATAACCAACAGTAATCAATCTCATAACGCCTATAAAGGTGAAAATAACGAACAGTGATCAATATCATAATTCCTATAAAGGTGAAGATAACGAACAGTGATCAATCTCATAACTCCTATAAAGGTGAAAATAACGAACAGTGATCAATCTCATAACTCCTATAAAGGTGAAGATAACGAACAGTGATCAATCTCATAACTCCTATAAAGGTGAAGATAACGAACAGTGATCAATCTCATAACTCCTATAAAGGGGAAGATAACGAACAGTGATCAATCTCATAACTCCTATAAAGGTGAAGATAACGAACAGTGATCAATCTCATAATTCCTATAAAGGTGAAGATAACGAACAGTGATCAATCTCATAACTTCTATAAAGGTGAAAATAACGAACAGTGATCAATCTCACAATTCCTATAAAGGTGGAGATAACGAACAGTGATCAATCTCATAATTCTTATAAAGGTGAAGATAACGAACAGTGATCAATCTCATAATTCCTATAAAGGTGAAGATAACGAACAGTGACCAATCTCCTAATTCCTATAAGCAATAGAAAATAGAGAGTTGGACAAACACGGACCCCTGGACACACCAGAGGTAGGATCAGGTGTCTAGGATGAGTAAGTATCCCCTGTCGACCGGTCACACCGCCGTGAGCCCTATATCCTGTTCAGGTAAACATAGTTATCCGTAGTCAAAATCAGTGTGCCAAGAACGGTGTAACAACCGGTATGAAACACGTCAGACAGCATTTCACCCAATGATAGGTTGTATTGGCAAACTAGATAGGTTGTATTGGCAAACTAGATAGCTATAACTACCATTGAAGTTGCGAAATGCTGACTTTAAATAAGACTGTTGAAACCCCAGCACCATCAATTTGTTTTTCAGTAGCCTGCCTCGATTTAAAAACTGACCATACGCAGAACAAGTTCTTGCGTATCGAATCCTTCGAGATATATAAACACCATATGTAGGTGATAAATGCTTGATATATGGATAAAAGTTTACTGAATGCAACGGTGTGGAATTCGAGATATCGTTATTAACTGGCAAGTATAATAAAACTGAGGAACGTCAGGAAAGTGTTGAATCATACAGTCGTCAGTAAAGGAAGAATATTTAAAGGTACAGAAATGATATCGTATATCATAATGACATTCACAAAATACCCACAGTGAACGGATCTAACCCCTGTTCTGCGACAGCTGGAATCAATGCCACACTTCTAACTTTTGTCTTGTACCAGACACTTTTTTACACCACTTTTCTAACCATCAGTTGAATATTTTTCAGAGAGTAATAATGGGTATGCCACGGGTGGTACGTGATGCCATCTGCAAATGTTACCGTTGCCCCCGCCAGGTAGAGGCCATTCGGGTTAGAACAATGACAATGCCTGTGCCACCATCCAGATGAGAACTTCACTGCACAGCTTCCGGAATAGACATCATTATCTTGATCTTTTGTTGAAAATTTCATATTGTTTATTGGTTGTCCTGATGATGTGAAGCAATCGTCTTTAGAAGAGAAAGAGAAACGGATTTAGTATGAGAGTATCTAATGCATATCGATTAGACAAGCTATGGACATTTGCAAATGAACAGAAATTATAAAATACGTTGACCTTAAGGGTCACCCGAGTAAAACAACAAATAAAACAAACTAAATATAGAATTGTTGCTTCTGTAACAAGTGGACCATACACCTGGATCCACCAACAGGATAACTATAGGGTAGCCACACTTACCACCACCAAGTTATCAACTCTTGCCACCAACAGGTTAGCAACACTTACCACCAAAAGTTTTCAACACTTACCATCACCAGGTCAACTACACTTACCACCACAAGTTTATCAACACTTACCACCACAAGGTTAACAACACTTTCTACCACAGGGTTATCAACACTTACCACCACCAGGTTATCAACACTAACAACACTTACGACCACCAGGTTAACAACACTTACTACCACAGCGTTATCAACACTTACGACCACCAGGTAACAACACTTACTACCACAGGGTTATCCACACTTACCACCACCAAGTTAACAACACTTACCACCACCAAGTTAACAACACTTACCACCGCCAGGTTATCAACACTTACCACCAGGTTATCAACACTTACCATGACAGGGTTAACACTTACCATTACCAGGTTATTAACATTTACCACCACCAGGTTAATGATACTTACAACCACCAGGTTAACAGCACTTACCACCACAAAGTTAACAACACTTGCAACCAGGTTATCAACACTTACCACCACAAGGTAAACAACACTTAACACCAGAAGGTTTTCAACACTTACCACCACCAGGTCAACTACACTTAACACCACCAGGTTAACTACACTTACCACCACAAGTTTAACAACAGAGCTTTTCCATCATCAACTTCCCATATTCATGTAACATTATTCCATTATTACCTGCATATGGTGTTTATATCTCTCAACTGATTCTATACGCAAGAGGTTGTTCTGTGTATTGTCAGTTTTTAAATCGAGGAAGGCTACTGACAATCAAGTTGATGGTGCAAGGGTTTCAACAGTATCGTTTAAAGTAAGAATTTCACAAATTCTATGGTCGTTGTAACGATCTAGTTTGCCACTACAACCTATCATTGGGTCAAAAGCTGTCTGACGTGTTTCATACCGATTGTTAGGTGGCTGTTCTTGGCACACTGATTTTGACTACGGATAACTCCGTTTACCTGATCAGGATATAGGGCTCACGGCGGGTGTGACCGGTCGACAGGGGATGCTTACTCCTCCTAGGCAGCTGTGTCCAGGGGTCCGTTTTTGCCAACTCTCTATTTTCTATTGCTTATAGGAGTTGTGAGATTGATTGCTGTTCGTCATCTTCATCTTTCACTTACCAACACCAGGTAAATAACATTAACAACACTTACCACCACCGGGTTAACAATATTTACCACCACCAGGATATCTGTTTTCACCACTACTGAGGTGACCACACTCACCATCACCATCACCAGGATATCTGATTTCACCACCATCAGAACAAACATTTTGAGAATATTGCATGGAATACATAGTCCCTTACCGGTCGCAAAAATTATTGGACACCTCCCTTAGTAAGTTGTTCACGACACATTTCTTATTTAAAATAGTTCATGATACTTTCCTTATGTAGCTTGTTCACAACACCTCCCTTAACATGACACTTCCCTTATGTAACTATTTAATGACACCTCCCTTATGTAACTTGTTCACGACACCTTCCTTAACATGATCCTGAATCTAACTTGTTCACGACATATCCCTTAACATGATACATAATGCAACTTGTTCATGACATCTCTATGTAACTTGTTTACATCTCCCTTATCATGATACAAAATATAGCTTGTTCATGACACCTTTCTTATTATGCATCTTGTTCACGTCATCTTCCCTGGGTGAGGAAGTGACTTCAAGATTACCTCAAACTTCACAAATCGTGATGGATAAATGACTTTTACAATGATCCTAGTAAGAAATAGCCTGAAAGAAGTGACACCCTTAGTTGTTCATGAGGTGTAAATTTTTATTTTAACCGTACACCTCTTACCCAAATTGTATTCAAATTCTTGAAGCTTCAATTTCCAATTGATTGATTGACTGAATATTGTTTAACGTCCCTCTCGAGAATTTTTCACTCATATGGAGACGTTATTTTTCATGATTTGGGTTATATCTTACCGACATTCCCCGAAAATCCAGTCAAAGATATGACGTATTTGGAAGCCTCGTTGCCAATGGTAATTGTGGTGTATTTTACATAACGTGTCTGATTGTTGAAGTCACCCATGTCTACCCGGAACTCGTACTCTCCTTGACTCAGTAAATAGTGTAGTTTGTCATTACCTTTAACAAAAAGCAAGAATGATATGCTTCATTAACAGCGTTTACAATGTATACGCCCCCAACACGAATGTCATAATTTATGCGAAATCGAACATAACGCAATGATTGCTTTTTTTTTTTTTAGGTCACCTGAGTCACTCAGTTGACCTATTGCAATCTATCTGAGTCCATCGTGTGTTAACAATTGAATATTTTAAACTACCATTCCAATTCTTTTCAAATTTGGTATGAAGCATCACTGGGACAAGGGGAACATAATTGTAAATTTCAGGACACTTGTACCCCAAGAGCCTGAGGGGCGGGCAATAACTTATAAAAATTAACCAATTTTCAAAATGTGTTAGAAAAACCAAATGCATAATGATATTCAGCAGGAAAGCCTCTACCGAAAGTGTAAATTTCATGACCCCCGGGATAGAGGTTCTAACCCCAGGGCGGGGCCAAACTTGGTATAGCATTTATGTGTAAAACATTTAAATAACACTTTCTTTAGTGCTATTGATACTGAATAAAAACTAAATGAATGTTTAAAATGAGCAGGTAGTCCTTCACCAAAATTGTAAATTTGATGATCCCAGGGTTAGGGTTTTGGTATCAGGATGGGGCCAAAATGGTCATTTATTAAATGTGTAAACAATAGAACATTTATAACTTCTTAATAACTACCATTCCAATTCTTTTCAAATTTTGTATGAAGCATCGTTGGGACGAGGGGTGCTTAATTTGTAAATTTCTGGAGTCTTGGGGGCACAGCAGAAATTGACCATTTTTCAAAACTTTTTCTTATTTATAACCGTACATGTATAAGAAAGCTAAAGGCATGTAGATAAGGAAGACTACTACCAATATTATAGATTTTATGATCCCCGGGGTAGAGGTTTTCACTTCTGACTCCAGGGCGTGGCCGAACTTGGTATATACAGTGTATATGTGTAAAACATTTAGATACCTTTTTAATGCTATTGATACTAAATTAATTGAATGATTGTTTGAATATTGTTTAAAGTCCCTCTCGAGAATCTTTCACTCATATGGAGACGTCACCATGGCCGGTGAGGGGTTGCAGAATGTAGGTCTATCTGGTGGCGCCCAGTTTTTATTGGTAGAAGAGAGAATCCAGATACAATGTACCTGGGAAGAGACCACCGACCTTCCGAAAGTAAACTGGGAAACTTTCTCACTTACCGGCGTGAGCGGGATTCGAACCTGCGCCGACCAGAAGTGAGAGGCCGTGTGATTTTGAGCGCGATGCTCTAACCACTCGGGACTAGTGATATTTATAACTAATACTTAGGCGACCGATACGGCCTGTGGGACTCTCGTTTAAAATTATGATTGGCATTACGTCACCAGACAGACCCCGAAGTCAGGTGACCTGGAATGCGAGTTTTGCTATTTTTTTTTAATTATACGTCATAAGGTCACGTAAAAATTCGCAGAGAAAATACAGGATACAGTGGATGCTTACTCCTCCTGGGATCTCGCCTCTAGTGTGTTCAGGGTTCTGGGTGTGCCATACTCTTAAGTTTGCTTTATGGGAAATATGAGATTGATCAATGTTCTTCCCTTTCACTAATGCATTACAGGTGACAATATGACGATGTTTCTGAAAAGTGGTTTCAAAAGATTGGTGGTCAAAAGAAAGGTGCGTGCGCGTGTGTGTGTAGTACATATATGTGAAATGCTATATATGTAGTTTGTTTTCTTGACGATTTCAACAGACTTCATGTACGAGTCTTATACCACCTTCACACTCACGGATTTTTGGGAGTTGAACTATGTTCAATCTCCCTGGGTCATCACGCACTTTTCTGCGCAGTAATTTGTATTGATTTGTATAGTGGTCGTCAGCGGGGGTTCTGTGTCAGCTGATTTACTCCTAGGTAAATCAACATAAACTTTTATAAACATCCGCCATTAAATAATCCATGTAACTTTTCTGAATTAATCTAATTTTGATAATTGACATGTAAGTAAATGCAATGATATTGTATTCAAATCAATTTGAATACAAGATTTCGATCAAATTGATACTGATATACATAGAAAAATAAAAGATAAGGTTGAAAATTGTCGTTTGTAGCGCAGCGTCACCTATAAATATTGATAGGGAAACGAACGACAACTGCACACAAGACCTATTGACACCGTGGCGAAACCTCAGAAAATTTACAA
The DNA here is from genome assembly GCF_947568905.1 of Ostrea edulis. Lineage (NCBI taxonomy): Eukaryota > Metazoa > Mollusca > Bivalvia > Ostreida > Ostreidae > Ostrea > Ostrea edulis. The sequence continues at coordinate 7,643,417 of NC_079173.1, read as the reverse complement.
GAAATAACTCTACAACATTGTGTATGTGTATATATTTGGTTTTTTTTAATGTGATATAAAAAATGCTTGATGTTACATGTATATTGAATTAAAACACGTCATTCCCAGTCAACAACTTTCGATTGGGATCGGAATACGAAATAAAATTTCTTATATCCGGTTGCAAAGTGAAACTGCTTCAAGTTATTGAATTACGTAGTAATTGCACGTTACACATTAGAGAACTGTTCCTTTTAATAAAGAAAGTCACAAAATAGATCATACAAAATGAGTGTACCTTATTCATTACTGTTACCGAGCTTTCGTCGACGAAAATCTCGAAATGGCGTGTTTCGCTGCGCTTGATGACGGTAAGGTCCACATTTTCTACGTGAGTAGTGTGATATTTGTTTATGAATTTTTTGTGCATACATGGCATGTCTCGGCTAGGAATAATGGAAACTTTCTCACCTATGTATGTAAAGACATATTAATCTCTATTTTTAAAAATGTAGAACACTTTTATCAAATGACAATGTTTGAAAACGCTTAGAGCCCCGATGTCAGAATTTCCTTTTCCAACACATCAATATGTCAAATTCATTATCCTTTTTGAATAGTATGTACCATATTTTGTACCAGTTATCCATTTTGAATCCCCTATTACAATGGGATTTTGCTGCACTCTGTAATGTTTGAGTGGATGTCATGAGTGTGTGTCAAACAGAAATTTTAAGAGCATGGGATAAGGTGCTGCCATGTATGACTTCACTATCAAAGTTTAACCCAGTTGCCACAATGTTGAATTTATGCTGCAAAAAAGGATTGGAAATTGCTCTGGTCAAAACACATTGTTTATTTGTCTACAGATGAAAGAGACATGAGGATTCTCCCTCACCAACTGAAAAAAAAATAATTATGGATCTTGTACATGCATAGTTTATTAATCACAATAGATTTCCAGCATCACAAGTCTGATTCCACTATATGCTTCCCATACTGTCAGGTTCATTCACCCCCAGTTTGAGCCACAGTATAATATCCCAAATACCTTGGCTATAAATAACATTATTTGACTAGTGTTTCATTTTTAGCGGAGTTGCGATGAAGTCGAACACGGCTTATGATCTGATGAAGTGCCTTTGGGCGGGCAGGCGGGCACCCATCAACATTTCATTTCCGCACCATAGCTCTTGAGCAAATTAAAGGATCTCATTCATACTTAGACGGATTGTCACCCTCAGTAAGATGAGGAAGCCTATCGATTCTGGGGTCACTAGGTCAAAGGTCAAGGTCACATTGGCTATAAATAGACTGATATTTGGAGAAAATTTTGTTTTTCGCACCATAGCTCTTGAACGAATCATACAATCTCAATCAAACTTAGATGGATTGTCACCCTCAGTAAGACCAGGAAGCCTATCGATTCTGGGGTCACTAGGTCAAAGGTCAAGGTAACTTGCTATAAATAGACTGAAATTTGGAGAAAATTTTGTTTTCCACACCATAGCTCTTGAACGAATTATAGGATCTCAATCAAACTTAGATCGATTAAGTAAGACAAGAAGCCTATCGATTACGGGGTCACAAGCTCAAAGGACAAAGTAACAGTGGCTATAAATAGACTGAAATTTGGAGAAAATTTTGTTTTCTGCACTATAATTTTTTAACAAATTATAGGATCTCAATTAAACTTAGATGGATTATCGCCCTTGATGAGACAAAGAAGCCTATTGATTTTGGTCAAGGGTTAAAGGTCAAGGTCACAAAGGATTTAAGTCTGCTGAAATTTATGTACGCAAAATTTTGCTCCCTTCTTGATAATTCTTGCAAACTTTTCTGCCGGTTCCCTCTATGCCCATTCCTTGCGCAACTCGGCTTGTGCATTTCCGATGCCGGACAATTTTTATTTTTTTTGCATTTCATTTATTTTGAGTTATTATACAATTATTTACCATTCCATTGATCCTCTACAGGACTGTAGTATACTCAGGTGACAGTTTAGCATATTGGACTACCTTTTCAAGTAATGAATCCTTAGAATTAGCTACAACTAGGATTAAACTTGAATGTATATATACAGGGGAAAAAACTTCTTCATAACTGCAAGGCATTGATAACCATATTGATTTGAATGTTTGGGCCATAATATGTGGTCACATTTTTCATGAGAATATAAAGGGGTGAAATTCTAGAAAACAACAACACGACTTCAGTTACTCGAGGAGCGTTATGGCCCATGGGTCTTCCATTATCCATGTTTACTGTTGTAACGCTTTGAAAAACAACAACAGTTGATTTGTATCTAAAATCATGATAATATTCAGTCATTTATCCCCCTACCCTTCCAGTGCTATCTGTTCTAACTGAATTTCCACAATGTTCAACTCCCACGAGTACTTTAAGTACTTTGATTCTTACGAGTCCTTACGGATCTCCGACTCGTAGTCAATCGCAAGCATTCGTATATCACTCGTCGGTACCGTTAATAACTCATCACAACCCGCACACACTAGTAGGAATCCGTGAAAGTAGGGGCAAATTTTTTGACATGTCAAAAACATTGTCCACGGATTTCATTTTCCGTAAATAACCTGTAAATAACTTGTTACAATCCGTAATATCGTAAACTGATCGCAAGAACACGTAAACTGCTCGTAAGAATCCGTAAAACACTCGTAAAAAGTTCTTTTTATGAATCTTTGCGGTTAGTTTACGACATGTTACGGATAGTTTACGAGTTGTTTACGAATTATTACGAATGCCTAAGTGATATTTACGATTTCATTCACGTTGGGTTACAATCGCTTTACGGATTGTTCAGAGTCATTACGAGCGCTTTACGTATAGACACGATTACTTTACGAGTACATACTTAAACTTTACGATTAATACCACCTTCACACTCGTGGAGTTTTCTTACAAGTCCTTACGGATCTCCAACTCGTAGTCAATCACAAGCATTCGTAAATCACTCGTCGGTATCCGTGACTAAATCGTAACAATCCGTGTACTTTTACGGATTTGTGGAATACGTAAGGATCCGTAAGAAAAATCCGTGAATGTGAAAGTACCATTAACCATTAAGCTATTGTATTGTGAAATAATGGATATGTTTGCTGAAGTTCACATTAACTTTAGTTCTTTTTAATATATAACAAAATTTGCCAAAAATACAATTAATTGTCTAGTACCTAGCCAGAATTCTGACGTCAGATTTCCAAAGCCGTTCTTGTACTCCGACCATGTTCGATAAAAATCTTCAGAGCCGTCCAATCGACGCTGAAAAACCTGAAAGTACAGAGTCCTAGCTGAAATTATTGCCTTACAAGAAATAAGATTCAGTAGGAAAGAATGAGTGATTATAGAATAGTTCAGTTTAAAGCCTTAATTTAATCGCTTATATTATTAGAAATTAATTTCACTACCTTCAAACTTGTATGTTTTTAATCATTTCACAAATACCAAGTTTATATACATGTACACATAAAAGTAAAAGGACTACTCTTTTTGTCAGTTCTGTCCATCACAATGCAGTACGGGTACATATGTATGTTCCAAAATATCAACAAAACTCCACAACATTACATGACATCATAATGAGAAATCATACGTCACTACTACAACTCATGGATGGTATCTATACATATAGCGTTTTTAAATGTTTGTTATATGAAAACTGAAAATAACGAACAGCCTCATAATTCCTATAGTATGATAAAGAATACAGAACAAAGATGGAGGCAAACACAGGCAGAGGTAGGATCAGGTGCCTAGGAGAAGTAGGCATCCCCTTGTTGACCGATCTCTCCCGCTGTGACCTTGACCAGATAAACGGAGTAATTCGTAGTCAAAATGAGTATCTGAAGAACTGCGTAGGAAATGGTATGAAGCACGCCAGACAGCGTTCGACATATCGACAGGTTATATTTGTAAATTACATCGTTATATCAAGATTTTTTAACGATTGCTGATACCTCTGTAATATTAACTTGTGTGTAACCTGCCTTGGTTTAACACTATCATACACAGAAAATGCTATAAAGCATCGAATCAGTTGAGAGACATACATTATCATGGAATATTGCTTCATGTACATAAATATGGAAAGTTAACAATGGAAAAACCGGAATCATCCCATTTATCATATAAAGGGAGTTGTTAGTTTTGGTCAATAAAATATCCAAGTGTGAAGTAGATGTGGAAGACTCTGTGGTGTCTTTTATTTCGAGTTCACTGGGATATATCGACTTGGCACATTAATGAAAATGAATAATGGTAATGGATAAAACACCATCGATAAGGTAAAACAGGCATTCTGAGAGTATTACATGGCAATATATAGTCCCCTACCGATCGCAAAAATGATTAGACCGCAACAATATTCAAAGTTCATTAAATAGCTAATGGTAAAGGGGAGCCAGGATAGAAATGGTTGGAAATCAACTACTATTCCGATACAAAGACTAGATCAGGAAAAAAGACAAAGAGGTATAGCGCTTTTGCTGACGAAACAGCCGACTCAGAAATTGAAAGGGAAACACCGATTTCAAATAATAGACTGGCGTGTTATTTTTAAATATAAGGCCAACGTTTTTAATGTTTCGTTAACCAATATAAATAACTGCCGCAGTTTAGCATTACTGACATTTATATGAGTAATCAATAAACCATGTCCCTATGTGGAATGATGAACAGTACAATATTTCCATAGGTGCATTCATATCACACAACAACCCTTTTACATATGGCATTACTTAGCTCACTGTCTTTTTCTGACACGGTTGCAGCACCTTTAATAGATTTCATCAATACATTTACCTTTGGTTGATAATTTGAGTGTCTAGCTTTGGCTTAATATCATATGACAGTTGCTATATGATTTTTTATATTTACTTTTGAGAAAGTCAAACTGTATAACAGTTGTTTTCCTCCCTTGACCTATTTTCACTTATTACATGCTGTGAATTTGTGCCCCTTTTCTTGTAGTATTTGGTTAGCTTTTCGTCAGCTACATTACAGTTTGAAAATCATATGCACACAGGAACAGGTTAGTGTAAACAAACGGAACTACAGTGATCTCAGAATAAATTCCTTTTCTTTAAGTCGTAACTTGCAAATATTGGAAGTTATGATAAAATGGCTACTATTTGTTAAAATATATGTTTCACATTTATACCCCCCCCCCCAAGAAGATGACACCCCAATGAAAAGCCAAAAAAAAAAAAAAAAAAAAAAATTGGGAAAATATTGGAATTGAACTCGGAATGTATGCTTTAAGTGTAAGATTACCAAGCACCTAAACCACTAGTCTACCCAGGCATGCAACTTTAATGGTTTCACGTTTGACAGTCTGCTAAGTCTCGAGGTAAATTTTGAGAACGATTTTTCCATATTTCAGTCATTTTCAACAGGAGGGCCACTTTAAACCAAATTTCCTCAAATGGACTTATGTACAGTCATACTCAAGTAAAACAATTTCAGTGTTTTATTCCTGGTTTAAGGTGGCCTTTTGCATCAGTTTGCAATTGTTTATGCCTATTACGTTATATCTACTATATATTCTATATAATGACGGTGATGTTTATGCTTATCAAATAAAGATACTATCAACATATAGATATCTGTATTGAGTAATTTGGGTAAACACAAATATAAATTGACAGTATATAACAGAATATTTGTAAAAAAAACCAATGACATTCAAGAAAAAAGTAATTATGTAGGTGAAATTGCATACCAAGTGATTTTTACTTCTTTATAATTAAGTTTAAGTGTTTAACCAAATTAATGAACTGTGAAATGTTGGTGATTATGAATAATATAGCTACATTGTGGTATTACTATGCTACCTGTAGAAGATTTAATGAGTGTAGTACTCTTATCTACAGAAATAAGAAACTGTTATGTTCACTAATAATTCATGCTATTTTTCTAAAACCAAAGGCCTTAACTTAATGACAAATCAACGGACCGAGACGAAATTCGAACTTAATGTGTAACTTGTTATGGAAAAGCAATGTACCAAATATCAAATAAATATCAGCAAGAACAGAGAAAAAAGTGCTTAAAACTGATCAGACGGAGCGCAAACCTAAAGTCCCCTTTGGCTAATAACCACTAGCTTCTGTAACCAGTAAACCTTATACAATCTGTTCATTAATCAATAAGTAAAATTAATTATAGTTAATCATTAATTAATTGAGATAATTACTGTCCAGCCTCCTCCATCGGTCTTCATTTCACAAAAAACATTCAAATAACCAATGGCGGGAATTTTTATTTGGTACAGCCCGCTGGGTAAGGACGATTCCATTCTGTATATCGCAGTACAGTCAGCTGGAGCATAGTCATCTGAAAAATAAGGATGTAAATTATTATGGTTGTCTGTTATGGGTTCCTTTGCGACTAAATGGGGCGGTCCTTCGGATGAGTGACGTTAAACAACATACAATCACACAATCAATAACTTATATCACGATGTCCTTAATTGTAGGTGGCGCACAGGGCCGTAACAGTAGGTTGGTTGGTAGCATCTTGTTTAACGTCCCACTCGAGAATGTTTCACTCATATGGAGACGTCACCATTGCCGGTGAAGGGCTGCAAAATTTAGGCCTATATAGGCATACGATTTTTCAGCAGGGAATGATCTTTAATGTGCCACAACTGCTGTGACACGATTTTGCGATCTCATCCAAAGGACCGCCCCATTTAGTCGCCTCGTCTCTTACGACAAGCAAGTGGTTTTGAGATGGGTTTTTAAGATTTTTCCTATATACTCGAAATTAAAATTTAGAACCCTACTGTGGCCCCAACCTACTCCCGGGGCCATGATTTGAACAAAAATAAATTTGTTCTATATCAGGAAGCTTTCATGTAAATGTAAAATTCTTTGACCCAGTGGTTCTTGAAGATTTTTAAATGACGTCACCCTATTTTTGCATTTCATGATTACCCCCCCCCCCCTTTGAAGGGGGTATGACCCTTCATTGGACAAATTTGAATCCCCTTCACCCTTGGATGATGTGTAACAAGTGTGATTGAAATTGGCCATGGTTCTGGAGAAGATGAAATTGTGAAAGGTTTACAAACAAACGACGGACAACGAATGATCAGGTGAGCTAAGGGTCATCCATAATTGTCAACCATTTTCCAAAGTGTGCAAAAAGCACACTTTTTGAGACCCCCCACCCCCCCTCAAAAAGTGTACATCAACCATTTTTAAATTCCCAACAAGAAGGTCGACAATCAAGTTTATGAGCAATTTAGTTCAAACAATGAGTTCTTTAATATTGGTACCCCTATTTCTTGTTATATATGAATGATATAATGTTTTATAAATGTGCAAATCTTGTGTACATAATAGATTTTTGTTTTTATAGAAAAAAATAAAGATGTCTTTGTCTTATCTTGTCGTCTTTTTTTTTTATAGGCATTACACTTTTGTACAATGATCAATACTTTTATGAAATAAATCCGGAAGAGAAAAAAAGAGCGTACGGTAAAATTGTCGATTTTTTACCCCCCTCCCCCCGAGCGTGCTTTTTTGCATGCTTTGGAAAATGGTTGACAATTATGGATGACCCCTAAAAAAGCAGAGGAGCATGATACTGACAGACACTATATGACCTTCGCTATAGAGGTCACTGGTATGCAATATCCTTGAACTATAAGTAAATGAGTCGTGTGACGTACCTCTGATACAATGCGTGCGACTGCTGGATAATCGGACGCATTTCTCGCCTGGTAGACACGATATGCATTCTGACTGGCCACAAGACACCTCGAAATAAGTAAATACAATCTGATAGAGCCTTTAGCAAAATGTATCATCAATCAAAGCTTATACAAAAATGGATGCATGATTGTTTTACGTCCCGTCGAGAATTTTACACTCACACTGAAATGTCACCGCTGAAGGTGATTCATCACAAATTTAGACCTATGCTTATCGCTCAGGGCTGTATCAATGTAGGTTCTCTAACGTACCGACGCCCGCCGTGACATGGGACCTCCGTTTTCAAGGTCATATTCGAAAGAAACGTGATTGTCAAGGGCTAATCGCTACTTATGGGCGAATTTATTGATTAAAAACTAGTTTGAGTTTAGGTTTAGGTTTTTATCATTAGTTCGAAACCGGTTTGAAGGTTTGGCACTAAATGGAAAGTTTCGGTTTTAGAAAAAAAAGCATAAAAATAGCAAACATAGTACTTACATACTCTGTACCTATTTGATTTTTTCGTACAATGAATCAGAAGATATTTCTTCATCTTATCTTTGAACTTTTGTGTGAAAACCACAGTTGAAAAACAATTGTTGATTTATGTCAAATATGTTTCTACAAACAATTGCAGATATATTTCCAGGGATATTTGGAGTGTGTGAGATGACTTTTTTCAATATAATTATGAAATGCATTTTGTCAGTTATATGTTCTGAATTAATGTTAATGTTTTTTTCACAGCAAGGGTGATCAGTAAATTGCTCAATACGATCAAACTGTTGGAGGCTAGTGCGACACTCCAGTCTAAAACTTCTGTAGTCTCCAATGTTGAACAGAGTTAAAACCGCCGAAACCGCACCCGGAGGTGGTTTCAAGGGCGAATTTGTTGTGCTTAAACTAGTTTTAGTTTCGAATCAGTTTAGTAAACTATTCATTTGTTTTTCGAACTGGTTTTGAACTAGTTTAAAACCAAGACTGGTTTTTTATTTGTTTTTACCAAAACTTAAACCAGTTCGTTAAACCAACTAAACCACCTCTGGGGGCAGTTTTATTCGGTTTACGAAAGAGGCGGGAAATCAATCCAGCATGGCGATGTTGGAAACTTTTTCACCAACAAGCCATTTTATGTATTCCTTTAGAAATTCTCGACAAACAATATTAGCAAGACGTTTCACGATACCAAATACTGTATATTCACATACTCCAATTTGGTCAGCAATGGCTTGTATTGTCATTTGAGTCGTTAGGTTGCGTATGAAAATGAATAATTGTTTTTCCATTGATATTATTGTTTTGTCTTTAAATTTTTCAAACATTGACAAGAGGGATGTAAAAGTGTCTTGACTCATTCTAAATCTGTGTCTGAAATGATGCTCGGTATACTGGGGAATTACCTCCTCAACATAAAAAGGATATGTAGGGACTCTGATCCGACTTTGGGGGACCAGGCTCATCAGAGCAGAGCACATTGATGTTTGCATTTGGATTTGAGAAAGCCCAACTTCAGGATCTTCCGTATCATCGCTTTCTAATAATATATTATGAAGGATTAGAGATACACATACTAGTTTTTGTCTTCTAGACGCCATATTTGTTATTTAAACTGCTCATTTGTTTCTTCGCTGTAAACCAAAGTGAAACCAAAACTGGTTTGAAAACTATTTTCAAACTCATAAACCAAAACCTTAACCAGTTGATGAGCAACAAATTCGCCCCAAGTTTTCCAGAAACTAGTTTCAGTTTAAGACCGATAAAAAAAAGGGGGTTTTGGGTTGACACCGATTCAAAACCAGTTTTGAAAATAAATGGAAAGTTTTAAAAACCGAGTTGGAACCTAAACTGGTTTCTCTGCAATAAAACCACCCTAAGTTTACGTCGTAGGCTTGATGAGGTCATGGCACGAGCGGAGCTCAAACTCACGAACTTCCGGTTACAAAGCGAATGCTTTACCACTGATCTGCCGAGACCGGTTGTACGATTGAGAAAGCGTTTTCGTCGATATCAAGAGTTTTTAATCTGATATCAAATTGAAAGAAGTTATACACCTGTAGATCTTCTATAGATAGAACATGAACGTCACCAAACAGAAACTGAAATGAATGGAAAACGATAGGAATGGGACATAGAAATTGTCAAACATAACTTTCAAAGGAAACCTAAGTATAATGTTTAGTTTCATTTACAAATACAAGCAAAGCCGAGTCCTTTAAATTTGAAAATTTGAACGGATGTTTACATGTAATTTGCATATTAAAATGTGTATATATCGAATTCCATAGAACACTGATGCCTCCGTATTAAGCAAAGTAATTCTGGTTCAAGAAAGGTCTTGTCGGCTACTTACTTTTTTCTGATATGGTATCTACACATATTTTGTGTTACTTATAAATTGTAAAAAGATCATCTAAAATGTATTTTTTCGCCTCTGTCATGTTTTAGTAGAATTTACGTTTTCAGCGACTGTAAGAACTAATGCGTAACAGATATAACAATAGCATTTTTCGATCGGTCTAATCTTCAATGTATAGTTACAAAACATAAGTAAAATGAAAATAAATGTTTTGATCCCAGGTCAGAGAAGGAATAAGGTGGGTGGGGTTGTAGCATGATCCATGCCCCAAGTCCTGTAGTTGAACATGGATTTATTCAAACGAACTGTATATCAATGTATAATTTAAATCCATTCTCGTATAGTGCAAATACTGACGAGTTTATCTGAAATTTTATCACACCCTGCCTAATATATCAAGTACCAGCTCAAGTTTTATATACGTGGTTTCGATTCAATATGACATGTTAAAAAAGCAAAGGGGGGGGGGGGGGGCTGGCTTCAAGTGGACCCAGACAAGAGTTAAGGTATATATATATATATGGGGGGGGGGGGGATCATAAAAGTGGGAACCACTGTGTTGTATCGTAATAATGAGATTTCTCATATAAATAAAAAATAAAAACAGTACTAGTTTAGGGCAGAATATATGTTTTAAAGTTTATTAAATAGAACAACTAAAAGATGCAAAGTATCACTAGTTTGTTGACTTTGAAAAAAGCTTAGTGCTTAAAACATTCCTCGAACTTTTGATTGGGCTTGATATTTGCGTATGCTATTTCCGTAATAAAGAAGCGATGAATCAAGCATATTTGAGTGTTTATTACCACAGATGATTTCTGCTGGAAAGCATTGACACACGGACGCGCCGAACACAACTAGCCGTCTTTTCACAATTCAAGGAATGTAAATATGAAATCCCTCGCTCTCAGCGTTCACACAGGTCAAAGTTAAAGTTTTTCATAAATAGGTCAAACTTCAAGGTGAAGGTCATGAGGTCAAACATTTTGATACAAAGAAAAGGTATTTTCACAAAATATACACTTTGAATTAATACATTATGTATTAAAGCCTTAGCACAAAGCGTGAAAAGATTATAATCAAGGTTCAAGTTTTTGCGTAAATGTCTTGTGAACATAAAATCCCGTATTTGTATTGTAAAGGCTTTATCTGAATCCTTGATAAAAGGGCTGGCGAAACTCCGGACGTTTTATCGTGTTCGGAGTTAAATGTCACACTGTTAAATACACTATGTATTTAAAAGCCTTAGCACAAAGCGTTAAGAGATTATGGTAAAGGTTAAAAAATTTACGGACAAACAGACAGTCCAAAAATCTACCGATTCGTGTTGTTTTCGATCACTTCGGATGTATTTCAAAGATGTGGCTATGCCAAGTTTAGGTTTCCATTATGAATATAGATAAAATGCAGCTTGGGTCATAAGGACGATGAATTATTTTCATGAATATAAAAATAGCTTTTATAACACTTACATCATTAAGTCTAATTCTAACGTACTCCACATCCGGTTCCGTTTTATCAATGGATGTTACGATTTCACAGAGGAAGTGTGTTCTCTTGTAGTTCACGCCCCCACAGACGGTGGGTCTGGCCAGACATTCCTTAACACACTGCTGTGGTCCCACCATGGTAACTATGGAAACAACAGGACCGATATATCTCTCTCCGCGAATGGAACTGTAATTTGTACACCCTTCAGTCAAAAATACAACATTCAAAAATAGGGAGACACAGTACAACCTCTCTAATCCGGATGTTATGTAATCCGTGTTATATAATCTTGACATGGTTTTCAGTTTCTAATTTGGGGTATCCGCACTTTTTTTACCAATATTTTAAAAATCCATTTGATGTTTCTAATAAATTTTCAAATTCTGTCCACATCTTACATCCTATGTGTCGGATGTGTCTAGAATTTGACGTCCAAAAATATTTAACTATTTAACTAACGACATCCTTGCTAGATAGTGTGGATTTACATTCGACTTGTATCTAATTTCTCGGGCTGTTGGGAAGATGTTTAACAACAGAGCACGATCGATTTACCGATTTTAATTATCAAGAGGACGTTTACACATCATAGGAGCCATTCCGAGCAGAAGAGGGCTAAAGTATAAATTCCACAGAAGAATTTTTTTTTTTTTTTTTTACAATTATGCAAAATAAGAGATCCTTTGACGTTTTCAAACATTGTTGGATAAGATAAGGGTCTTTTTTGCTAGGAACGATTTATTGGAGTTGAAAGATTCTTATAATATAATGTTTCATAGATAAATGTAAATAATCGTGAATTACTAATTTAGTAGGTGTTTGTAAAATGTCATTCAAGTATGCGATTTTTGACAAAGATTGGATAATTGATTATCGATGTTTAAATGCACCACTCCATTGCAAAACTAAAGACTAAAACTTTATTTCATTGACTTCAACGTGTAAATCGAAATGGTTTCTTTAGAAGCATGTCATTATCCTACCAAATTCTATACCTGTCAATATCCTGCCAAACTCTACGCATGAAAAGGTCGAGATAATGAACTAAGATAAATCTTATTTAATTCCTGTAATTGTGTTAGGAGTAGAGTAAACCAACCAGTGGACATACCAGATGTGGGAGCAGGTGTCTAGGAGGAGTAAGCACCACTTGTTGATCAGTCTCAGCCGCCGCGGGCCCTTTATCCTGATAACGTAAACGGAGTAATCCTTAGTCAAACCCAGTGCGTAAAGAACGGTGTAACAATTGGTAACAAACACGTCATTTGATCTAACGAGAAATTGTATTTGCAAATAAGGTCAGTATAACGGCCATAGAACCTGTGAAATGCTCACTTCAAACGAGACTGATATGAACATCCTTGTAACATCAACTTATTTGTTAGATTGATTGATTGTATATTGTGTAACGTCTCACTCGAGAATTTTTCACTCACACGGAGACGTTACGTATTTGTTAGAAGCTTGCCTAGATTTGAAATTCATCATTCGCAGAACAAGCTCTCGTGTATTGAATTAATTGAGAGGCATAATGTATGCAGGTGATAATGGAATATCACTGTCTACATAAATATGGGAAGGTGACGATTGAAAAGCAGAAGTAATCCTTTTTGTCATACAGCTGAGCCGTTGACATCTATGTTCAATAAGATATCGAATTTTGAAGTAGATGTGGAATACTCTTTGATGTCATTTATTTTGAGTTTATTTGGATATATTGAATCGACATATGAATGAAAATGATTATTGTTGATAGATAAAGCGTCGTCGATATATCTAAATGTCGAGTTGAGGGCCACAGCAAGAAATAGCTTCTCATGTAGACGTTTTTGGAATAAATAGGTTTGCTTATAAAGAAATATAATTCGTGTCCATGGTATTTCCAACAGTCTGTTGGAAGACTTGATCTCCAAAGACCACATAAATATTGTCAGTGGTGAAATCTAGCATCTTTTTTCATATCAACTTCAGCGTACTTGTTCGTAAAATCAGAGTACTTGGTGTTTAACAAAGTAGTTTTTGAATGAATGATTGATTGATTGTTTTCGCCACACCCAACAATTTTTCAGTTATCTGGTGGCGCCCAGTTTTTATTGGTGGAAGAGAGAACTCAGATACAATGTACATGGGAAGAGACCACCGACCTTCCGAAAGTAAACTGGGAAACTTTCTCACTTACCGGCGCGAGCGGGATTCGAACCCGTGCCGACAGAGGTGAGAGTCCGTGTGATTTCGAGCGCGATTTTGAATGACTGATCAGAAGATTATGAAGATTTCCGTGCTTCATTTTTATTGAAAAAGCAGCTGTCTATAATGTCAAAAAACCTAGTCTTTTAGACGAAGGTGAAAATAACGAACTGTGATCAATCTCATCAATGAGATCTAATACAAAATTCAAGGTAGGGCAAATACGGACCTATGGGATCAGGTGTCTAGGAGGAGTAAGCATCTCCTGTCTACCGGTCACACCCGATTCGAGTCCCATATCCTAGTCAAAATCATTGAGTAAAGAACGGTCTAATAATTAGTATGAAATGTCAGACACCACCTCTGGTATGTCTTGGACATATAAGTACTCACTGCGGGTGTGACAGGTTGGCAGGGGAAGCTTACTTCTCCTAGGCACCTGATCCCATCTCTGGTATATTCAGGGGTCCGTGTTTGTCTAACTCTCTATTTTGTATTGCTTATAAGAGTTATGAGATTGATCACTGTTCGTTATCTTCACCTTTATAGGAGTTATGAGATTGATCACTGTTCGTTATCTTCACCTTTATAGGAGTTATGAGATTGATCACTGTTCGTTATCTTCACCTTTATAGGAGTTATGAGATTGATCACTGTTCGTTATCTTTGCCTTTCACATCGTAGTTTTCGAACACGATTTTGAAACCAATTTTCATAATACAAAAATAGACAAATTTGCATGCAGATTGCCAAACTTAAATAAAATCTTCAAAACGTTTATCTAATTATGTCCTAATGTTAATTTATAAAATTGGCAACGTGATACTCACGCAGTATAATGGACCCGACTTGGTTTATACGTCAATGGCGCGTCAGTAAATCAAACGCTAAACCACGATGGAAACATAGAAAACGATAGGATTGTTTTGTTGTTTTAAGCATAAATATAAACAAAATTTAATGTTTACTGTATATTTTCCAACTTATTTTTCGGTGAATTATCACACTAACTCAAGAGAAACTTCGCACTTTTCCACCAAAGAAACTTCGGATTTTTCCACCAATCAAAAAGCACTGGACCACCTACCTTTTCTTGTCATTTGTCATGATATAATTGTAAATGTGTATATTAGATACAAAAACTTGTTCAATACGTCCTCTGGTAAAAAAACAAACCACCAAAGACATGAAAGTTTCACCACTACCGACAAGTATTAGTATTGACCATATCATAATTTCAGGTTGTGCCAAAGGTCTCCTTTGGCCGAAAAGCTCGCTAAATTTGAGTTCGTAGAATAAGATCACAAATGAAGCTATGTCTATGTCGGCTAGTAAAAGACTCTGAAAACGATCATTTACAATAGGCATTATAAACACATTATGACGTCATTAAAGTACTGTATCAGGAAATGGAAAACGTTTCTGTAGCGGCTTGGGCACATACATTAAACATTTAATTTGCTGTACACAAGATGTTTATTTCTCAATCATCAGTCATAATCAGAATGTATGTATCCCTTGGGACGCAAATGATGATTTCAAATAGACTGAAATGATTTTATGTGTAATGTGCAATAAATAAATATTGAGATATCAAAGAATTATAAAGTACCTATCTTTCTCGGTGGGTTGATCAAGGATGTTTTCAGTATGAATACGGCGATTTGAATATTTTTACAAATGCAAATCTCTCGGGGAATACAATCGTATTTGATTTACGTAGAAACTTAACATATACATTTGTACATGGGTAATAATAGTACGAATAGTCAGTGTACGTGTATTTACATGAGTCTGTTGTAAATAGTATTAACAATATAGTATATGTACGTGATTCCATCATCAATGTTAGTAAAATTAGTTAATAAATATACTTAGATCTACTGTGAATGTTCGGAACATTAGTGGTGTGTGATCACGTGTCAATATTTCTAATCTTAGAAGCACCCTCATACAAACGCGCAGAGGTGTGTCACTTAATCAAATCACCGCCTCCCTATAGAGACTGGTAGATGGATTGGTATTCCATATAATGAAAGATTTTGTGTTTTGTGTAACGAATCGAAAATTGCAGACGAATTCCATTATATATTAGAATGCAATGCTTTGTCAAATATTAGAAAAGAGTACCTACACAGTAGGTATTACACAAGACCTAATGTTATTAAATTTCATGAAATTATGTCAACCAGTAAGGTTAAAACACTTAAAAAAATCTGTATGTTTATCTCAAAAATCTATGAGTTAGTCTGTCCTCCTTAATATATTTTGTAAATACTTTTTCAATACATGTATATTGTATATTTGTACACATTCTGACCTTATTCTTACTCAAATGTATGTTTACTTAATGCACCTCATGTACCATGTATAATGTGGTTTGAGTGAATAAAATGAACTTGAACTTGAAATTGATATGATGGAGTATTACATAACTGACAGCTGTTCCATGAAAAATTTAACATTACATTCATCATATAAATGACGGCTTTTCCATGGAAACTTTAAATATTTATTACATAAATGACAGCTGTTCAATCAAACGTTTAACATCTATTATACAAGTTTCCATGGAAACTTTAAATATTTATTACATAAATGACAGCTGTTCAATCAAACATTTAACATCTATTATACAAGTTTCCATGGAAACTTTAAATATTTATTACATAAATGACAGCTGTTCAACCAAAAGTTTAACATTTATTATATAACTGACGGCTTTTCCATGGGAACTTTAATATTTATTACATAAATGACAGCTGTACTGACGGCAAATAAATTGAAAAATAAAAGAACAAATATTTAACATATCTGTGATGGAATACATATTATAACTTAATAGAATCAGTGTGAATCTGAAGCAATAGACCCGTCAACCAGCAGAAAATGTCGATTCATGAATCCTTATCATCCTTTCAGTAAATCCCCCTCGTTACATGTTTCTCCGATGTGCATTGACCTCGAAGGTCATCAGTCCGGAAAAAAGCGAAAGAGAGGCACTGAGCAGTGTCAGATTTGTAAACAAATTAACATGCCAATTTTATAGAAAATTCACGTTCAAAATTTTCTTTGAATAGCACATTTGCGTTACCATTGCTTTCTTACACTTCTTGTCATTCATGAAACGATGTAATATTTTAAAACAAACGACACGTGTAGTTACTCACGTCAGTGTCCGTCTTTGTATATAACCTCGACCTCAGAAACCCGATTATGTTTCGGTAATCTTCGGTCCCATGTCCTTGTGTACGACGCAATGGCGGTTTATTGTAGGTATGCTCTCAAACAATATTCCCTTGTTTATTTTGTTGAATTTTTCTTCAGATCTTGGGGATTATATTAGTTATACCGATAAGTGTTATTTAGTGCATAGTTGGATCGTTGAAAAAATACCGTCAGTTACAGCTTGTATTGCTTTAACATTTAAAATTACATTACCATTTATTACATTTCTGATAAC
This sequence comes from Ostrea edulis, assembly GCF_947568905.1. Taxonomy (NCBI): domain Eukaryota; kingdom Metazoa; phylum Mollusca; class Bivalvia; order Ostreida; family Ostreidae; genus Ostrea; species Ostrea edulis. The sequence continues at coordinate 7,626,223 of NC_079173.1, read as the reverse complement.
TTTAACATTTATTACTTAATGATAACTGTTCCGGCCATGGGAACTTTGAAGAAATTAAATGTGAAAGAAATAAGAAAGTCACAGTAATGGAAACGAATCGATGCCTATTGAAAACATGCAGGTGTCGATTGCATGACCGTTTAAACATGGCTATTGAAAACATACAGGTGTCGATTGTATGACCGTTTAAACATAGCTATTGAAAACATGCAGGTGTCGATTGCATGACCATTTAAACATGGCTTTTGAAACATACAGGTATCGATTGTATGACCGTTTAAACATGGCTATTGAAAACATACAGGTATCGATTGCATGACCGTTTAAACATAGCTATTGAAAACATGCAGGTGTCGATTGCATGACCGTTTAAACATGGCTTTTGAAACATACAGGTATCGATTGTATGACCGTTTAAACATGGCTATTGAAAACATACAGGTATCGATTGTATGACCGTTTAAACATAGCTATTGAAAACATACAGATATCGATTGTATGGCCATTTAAACATAGCTATTGAAAACATGCAGGTATCGATTGTATGACCGTTTAAAATATCGTCTCTACAACACGGGCAAACTATCGTAAGGGCTTCACTGATGGTTAGTTCCCTACTTATCACTCTTACAAAGTTAAGTGCAATTAAGTGTTTCGTAGAAGAAACGATGCGGTTGTTATCTTCAATTTGATCAGAAGGCCTTATATCCTTAACAATGAAATTTTCTCGTTATATTTCTTCCTTTTTATGATATAGTTATTTTTCACGCAGTTTCAAACGCATCAAGCGTAGGTTAGGACGAATTTCATGTTTATGCTCCAAATTGAAGGAGGTACTCTAAATTGTCATATGGGCTGACTGACTACCTTTTAAAACATAGACGAAAATATAAATATCAGCGATATTTGTCTATTCATTTAAAAAAAATCATCGCTTAGCCGAGTACCGGTACATATATGTAGCTCTGCAGGTTAGCACGTCAACTGCTGCACTGAGATCGCGTGTTGGAGTCCAGCAGGGGTTTTGGATTTTTGTTTAGATTGCTTTCTACTAGAACTGCATTTTTTGACTAAATAAAGTAAATTTGAAAGTTTTCAATTTCAAGATATTGTTGTACATATCCGCCACTTTTCATTCATTTCAAATTTCTCTGGTGTAGCATATTACCTCCTTAAGCGATGGAATATTTTTGTCTATAGCTGCGTTCTAATTCTTCTTAAATAAAAAAACCCACAAATGAGCATTTCATCTATTGAATTTGCTTGGTTGGATGGTTGAATATTGTTTAATGTCCCGCTCGAGAATTTTTCACTCATTTGGAGACGTCACTATTGCCGATGAAAGGCTGCAAATTTTAGGCCTATGCTCGGGGCTTACGTCCTTTGAGCAGGCAGGGGTAATTATTGTGTCACACCTGCTGTGACACAGGGCCTCAGTGTTTGCGGACCGCCCATTTAATGACAAGCAAGGGAGAGATACTGAGGACCTATTCTAACCCGGATCCCCACGAAGTTTGAAAGAGTGGAGAAACTGCGTGACCGTTGATGAAGTGATTGCGAATATCAGAGACAAATTATGTAGAGCCGTATTCTGCAGTCTCTCTATGTTATAAGTTTTTAAAAAAAGATTTAAGATGAGTAATAAGCTTTTCATTCATTGATACTTTGGTGTTGAATGTTTGTCTAAATCTTTACGAATACGAAATTACGTCATTTTTTTTGGCGTCATAATTAAATATTTATATTCCCAGTTGATTTTGCTATGAAAAGTTTCAAATTTCTCACGGTGATTTATTTGACAAGAACTCTCATTGGTACGACACACTATCCGATAACGTTATTTTAGCAATGGATATCCGACAATTACGTAAAAAAGAACAATTACAATTTTAACTTGTTGGCTGACAAACACAGGAAGTTCTACGAGTTTTACAATGACAAGGATATCTAAATTCAACGTAAATGCAAACCAAACATATTCAATTGTTTTGTTATTTATTGTTCGTAGCCTTGTGTTAACCCTCATTATTTAATTTCTCCGCATCGCATTATATAAAAGTACGTGTTACACATTTTCAAATACTTAGTACAACATAAAATAGCATTCACAATACACGTTCCTCTTTTAATGTTTGGAAAAATGTTGTATTTTCAATTGATAAACGTAATTTTCTGTGTTTTGATTTGTGATAATACCTTCCCCAGAGCGAGATAAAATTCTGAAGAAAAACATCATCACTTTTAAAAATATAATGAATTCAAACAAGCAATCTTTTCTAAGAAAATTGTGTTCCTTTATAAGAAATATTAATAAACTATGCTCCCCTACCCAATGACTACTCGAATCTAAAATTGCATATGTTGCCTATCTCCGTACTCGCGCATGCCTTAACACATTTAGTGATATATTACCATCACTTTTATAGAAAATACATGTACTAAATCTCTGTATACAATTGCGTAATTGTGATGAGAAATAAATTCAGTTCCGTCAGAAGAATGTGTTGTGTATTACACATTGTGCCCGTTGCCCGGAATCTTACAGCAAGCTATAATCAGAGAGCAGTACGTCCGCCTTCATTATAATAACCTTGCTTTGTTAAAATCACATGAACACGTTATTGTCATTTTGAAGCGATTGATTGTTTGATTTACGTCCCATCGAGAATGTTGCGCTCATATTGAGACGTCACCAGCTGTAGGTGAAGTACCGCAGGGTATAGAATTAACATTCATTTAACTGGCGACCGCCACGTAACTTATATGGCTGCCGCCACTTAATTTATATAGCGACCGCCATTTAATTTATACAGGGCGACTGCCAATTGCAAAACAAAATAAATAAATAAATAGATAAATAAAAAAAAAAAAAATAAAAAGAGATAAAATAATAAAAAAAATAAATAAATAAAAAAACAACAACAAAAAAACAAACAAACAAAACAAACAAACACTTTCATTCATATTGCTGAGTAATTATTTTGGAAAGAGTTAGAATAGTACGCTAACAGGTAGCATCGTTTTTCAAAGTGTAGGGACAGTCGGAGGAGAAATTGTCTTCTACAATTGTTGACAATCAGAAAAGGAACCTAAAGATATATTGTTTTGCCCAAACTTCATACTCCTAAATTGGAGGAAGGGGGCTCCGTTCGTCCTTCAATTCATTCATTATTACATTTTTACCATTTATTATTACCACCAAAAGAGTGGGATGGGGGTCAATCCGCCAATTTTATATCCTATGTGAAAATAACTTAATTTGGATATGAAAATAACAATATTTCATGAATTAATCAATTGAAAATTTGACTTGCATGTAATTTATAGAAAATTGACATTGGGCCGGGTCAAACATTTAGACTCAATTTAATTCCCAGTCTATAATGCGCCCTAAAATTATATATTCTATAAATATACTTCAACCATTTGAGCCTCGGAGGATTTTGATTCTGTTCATACAATCTGGATCTTAACCAGTTTACAGTTGTTAAAGAAACGTTAAGTAGTTAGGGAAAGGCTATAAGCCCGTGAACTGATCCGACCGGAAACTCTGTGCACTCAAACACACACAAATTGCATACGTCATACCTTCTACTTTCGTTTTCCTATATATGATGCTGTTCACGGGCCTGATTCTAACACGAATTAAAATGTGATCCAGTTTCCGGGCCTGACTTTAATACTAATTAGGATAAGATTCAGTTCACGGGCCTCTAATTAGGATATGATCCAGTTCACGGGCCTGACTCTAACACTAATTAGGATGTGATTGAGTTCACGGGATTGCTTCTAACACTAATTAGGATGTGATTCAGTTCACAGGCCTGACTCTAACACCAATTAAGATGTGATTCAGTTCACGGGCCTCTAATTAGGATGTGATCCAGTTCACGGGCCTGACTCTAACACTAATTAGGATGTGATTGAGTTCACGGGCCTGATTCTAACACTAATTAGCATGTGATTGAGTACACGGGCCTGATTCTAACACTAATTAGGATGTGATCCAGTTCACGGACCCGATTCTAACACTAATTAGGATGTGATTGAGTACACGGGCCTGATTCTAACACTAATTAGGATATGATCCAGTTCACAGACCTGATTCTAACACTAATTAAGATGTGATTCAGTTCACTGGCCTCTAATTAGGATATGACCCAGTTCACGGACCCAATTCTAACACTAATTAGGATGTGATTGAGTACACAGGCATGATTCTAACACTAATTAGGATATGATCCAGTTCACGGACCTGATTCTAACACTAATTAAGATGTGATTCAGTTCACTGGCCTCTAATTAGGATGTGATCCAGTTCACGGGCCTAATTCTAACACTAATTAGGATGTGATTGAGTTCACGGGTCTGATTCTAACACTAATTAGGATGTGATTCAGTGCACTGGCCTCTAATTAGGATATGACCCAGTTCACGGGCCTGACTCTAACACTAATTAGGATGTGATTGAGTTCACGGGCCTCATTCTAACACTAATTAGAATATGATCCAGTTCACGGGCCTGACTCTAACACTGATTAAGATGTGATTCAGTTCACGGGCCTCTAATTAGGATATGATCCAGTTCACGGGCCTGATTCTAACACTAATTAGGATATGATCCAGTTCACGGGCCTGATTCTAACACTAATTAGGATATGATCCAGTTCACGGGCCTCATTCTAACACTAATTAAGATGTGATTCAGTTCATGGGCCTCTAATTAGGATATGATTCAGTTCACGGGCCTGACTCTAACACTAATTAGGATGTGATTGAGTTCACGGGCCTGATTCTAACAATAATTAGGATATGATCCAGTTCACGGGCCTAATTCTAACACTGATTAAGATGTGATTCAGTTCACGGGCCTCTAATTAGGATATGATCCAGTTCACGGGCCTGACTCTAACACTAATTAGAATGTGATTGAGTTCACGGGCCTGATTCTAACACTAATTAGGATGTGATTCAGTTCACGGGCCTGATTCTAACGCTAATTAGGATATGATCCAGTTCACGGACCCGATTCTAACACTGATTAAGATGTGATTCAGTTCACGGGCCTCTAATTAGGATATGATCCAGTTCACGGGCCTGACTCTAACACTAATTAGGATGTGATTGAGTTCACGGGTCTGATTCTAACACTAATTAGGATATGATCCAGTTCACGGGCCTAATTCTAACACTGATTAAGATGTGATTCAGTTCACGGGCCTCTAATTAGGATATGATCCAGTTCACGGGCCTGACTCTAACACTAATTAGGATGTGATTGAGTTCACGGGTCTGATTCTAACACTAATTAAGATGTGATTCAGTTCACTGGCCTCTAATTAGGATATGACCCAGTTCACGGACCCAATTCTAACACTAATTAGGATGTGATTGAGTACACAGGCCTGATTCTAACACTAATTAGGATATGATCCAGTTCACGGACCTGATTCTAACACTAATTTAGATGTGATTCAGTTCACTGGCCTCTAATTAGGATGTGATCCAGTTCACGGGCCTAATTCTAACACTAATTAGGATGTGATTGAGTTCACGGGTCTGATTCTAACACTAATTAGGATGTGATTCAGTGCACTGGCCTCTAATTAGGATATGACCCAGTTCACGGGCCTGACTCTAACACTAATTAGGATATGATCCAGTTCACGGGCCTGATTCTAACACTAATTAGGATATGATCCAGTTCACGGGCCTAATTCTAACACTAATTAAGATGTGATTCAGTTCACGGGCCTCTAATTAGGATATGATTCAGTTCACGGGCCTGACTCTAACACTAATTAGGATGTGATTCAGTTCACGGGCCTCTAATTAGGATATGACCCAGTTCACGGGCCTGACTCTAACACTAATTAGGATGTGATTGAGTTCACGGGCCTCATTCTAACACTAATTAGAATATGATCCAGTTCACGGGCCTGACTCTAACACTGATTAAGATGTGATTCAGTTCACGGGCCTCTAATTAGGATATGATCCAGTTCACGGGCCTGATTCTAACACTAATTAGGATATGATCCAGTTCACGGGCCTGATTCTAACACTAATTAGGATATGATCCAGTTCACGGGCCTAATTCTAACACTGATTAAGATGTGATTCAGTTCACGGGCCTCTAATTAGGATATGATCCAGTTCACGGGCCTGACTCTAACACTAATTAGGATGTGATTGAGTTCACGGGCCTGATTCTAACACTAATTAGGATATGATCCATTTCACGGGTCTAATTCTAACACTGATTAAGATGTGATTCACTTCACGGGCCTCTAATTAGGATATGATTCAGTTCACGGGCCTGATTCTAACACTAATTAAGATATGATCTAGTTAACGGGCCTAATTCTAACACTAATTAGGATATGATTCAGTTCATGGGCCTGATTCTAACACTAATAAAAAATGTGATTGAGTTCACGGGCCTGACTCTAATACTAATTAGGATATGATCCAGTTCACATGCATCTAATCCAATCCTTGTAAACCCTAACCCAGTCCTTGTAGAGCATAGCTTAGTCCCTGTAGAGCATAACCTAGTCCCTGTAGAGCATAACCTAGTCCCTGTAAAGTATAACCTAGTCCCTGTAGAGTATAACCTAGTCCCTGTAGAGCATAACCTATTCCCTGTAGAGTATAACCTATTCCCTGTAGAGTATAACCTAGTCCCTGTAGAGCATAACCTAGTCCCTGTAGAGTATAACCTAGTCCCTGTAGAGCATAACCTAGTCCCTGTAAAGTATAACCCAGTCCTTGTAGAGCATAGCTTAGTCCCTGTAGAGTATAACCTAGTCCCTGTAGAGCATAACCTAGTCCCTGTAGAGCATAACCTAGTCCCTGTAGAGTATAACCCAGTCCCTGTAGAGCATAACCTAGTCCCTGTAGAGTATAACCTAGTCCCTGTAGAGTATAACCCAGTCCCTGTAGAGCATAACCTAGTTCCTGTAGAGCCTTACACTGTCTTAGCCTATAAAATGCAACTTTGTCTCTGTACAACAGTATCGTATTTCACTGATAATAAATTTTCCATACATGTTTATTATTAGTTTAATCATCAGGCACAATTGAATAGTCTCGTGGGGATTCGGGTTAGAATAGATCCTCAGTACCCCCTTGCTTGTCGTAAGAGGCGATTAAATGGGGCGGTCCTTCGGATGAGACCGGAAAAACAGAGGTCCTGTGTCACAGCAGGTGTGGGACAATAAAGATTCCTCCCTGCTCAATGGCTATAAGCGCCGAGCATAGGCCTAAATTTTACAGCCCTTCACCGCCAGTGGTGACGTCTCAATGTGAGTGAAATATTCTCGAGAGGGACGTTTAACAATATTCAATCAATCAATGCACAATTGAATAAATACCCAGTCTCTCTGTGTTATAGACTTTTCCAGTCATCTTGAGCTAAATCAACATTTTTGTGCCAGACCCATTTTTGTGTGCATCATAACTCAGTATCTCTATAAATAGTTGAATCTGCAACTACTACATGTAAGAGCTTGACGTATTTGACAGACATTTTTTTCCACAATTTCCTCTGGTACTTAGTCTTGATTTTAATTAAGAAGAAAAAGTTGAACAGATAACAGTTTTATTATCAACACCTTAGACATACAATGATTAAATTATCACATTGTTGTAACCTTTGACATTGAAATATTTTCCAGATACATGTACTTATGAAAGAGCTGGCTCGCATTCTACCTCATGCTCCAAGATTGCGTAGCAATAGTAACACATGATGGCCATATTAGACAGATTGATGATGATGGGTAATCAGATCAAACATCCTTAATATAAATCAAATTTACATAATCTGTTAAGAATTGATTATATATTACTGGGTAATTAAGGGGTCTTTCATGAAAAGAAATGAAACATCTTTAAGTTTTCATAAAACATATGAAACAACAATTTTATCTTTCTTTCAGTGATTAATTGGTAAACGCATTAAACGTTTCAATGTTCCATGGGAAATACAACATAACTATTTATTCTATATGTTGAACAAGAGGCCCATGGGCCACATCGCTCACCTGAGCCACCTTGGCTCATATTGAAAGAGTTTTCCTGAATAATTGTATGTAAAACTTTGATTCTCTATTGTGGCCCCATACAACCCCAGGAGGCCATGATTTCAATAAACTTGAATCTGTACTATGTCAGGAAGCTTTCATGTACATTTCAGCTCTTCTGACCCAATGGTTCTTGATAAAAAAAATTAAATGACCCACCCTATTTTTGTGGTCATCTCCCCTTTGAAGAGGGCATGGCCCTTCATTTGAACAAACTCGAAAGCCCTTTACCCAAGGATACTTTTGGTTAAGTTTGGTTATTATTGGCCCAGTGCTTCTGGAGAAAATATAAAATGTTTAATCATGCACGGACAGACAATGAACAACAGGCGATCAGAAAAGCTCACTTGAGCTTTCAGCTCAGGTGAGCTAAAAAGTATTTACGTATGGAATAATTTTCTTCATATGTGTCTTTTTTCATCCAATGCTATTTCTCCCCACTTTTAAATTAACGTTCAGATTTAAAATACATCAGAGATTCCTGTAAATATGCATATCGATATGTGATATATGTCCTTATCAACTACAGAGTTTCATAATACTGCCTTGCATGTGAGTTAAAACAGTATACCCTTTACAAGTCGTTGCCTGCAGTATATAATAACCTCTCTATGATAAGAATGAGTTGAATTAAACAATGCTATAATTCTAATATACAAATGATCCATGTGTACATGTAAACTCTCCAAAGAAAACAATTTAAACAATGTTAATGTTGCTGAAGAAAATTTACCACAAAGCAAAAGAAATGCAAAAGTTTGGCATCGGATCAAGTGCCTTTGACCTTGTTGACAATATACAATTACAAACAAAAGAAATAATAATAATTTATTCGTTTTGTGAGTGCACACTCAGTGGAGGTCAGTGGAGGTGCATCTTCTGTTGGCCTCCTCATATGCCATTCCTGTTTTGGAACAAATGAGAACAACGGCCTCTTTTAACATCACTAGGGGCAGGTAGTGAGCTGCCATTCTGGAGAGCAAACAAAATTCTATGAAAATTTAAACTTTAAATATTGTGCAATCATAATAAACTATACTGTCTTTAAAAAATTTAAAGGTTGAAAAAGCATAACATACATAAATATACTATATTAAATTAGTTTTTATTGTTTCAAGGATGATATGTTTAAGTTCTAGATATGAATTACTGGTAAGTAGCCTTACAGTGGATAATTTAGAATTTTTTTTACTGAGGTCTTCATTTTGCAAGCCTTGCAGTGTTCTGTATTTGGTAAAATCTGAAATAGATATTGAAAAAATATTATATTCAAAACATGATAAAATCATGAACTCGTTGGGAATAATTTATGATTCAATTGCAACTACATGTAGGATCGTCTATGAAATAAACATGAATGCCCTTTCTTGCAGAGTGGTGAGAAATCAACACACAGAACAATAGATGGAAGGAAGGACATAATTTAGATAATTATAACAAACATTATACAACCTAGCCATATACATGCTTGGATATGAAAAGTATCAATATTAAATGGGAGTATCTCTACCCATGACGAGCCTTGCTGCACATCATTCTGTCCCTGAGTATATTTAGAACGTGTTCCAGTTCCTAAAAATAAAAGAGTCGGATTAGAAAGCTTTAATATGTTATGTGATGCACTACTTGTGTAAAAATTGAGCAAACATGTTCATTCAACTTCATAAAGATGTGTATTTTGGATCCATACCCAAAATATATATTGACTAATTCCTATCATATCAAAGTAATCAAAATGTGAGCTGCTGATTCTTTAGAAAATTACTTTCTTACCAATATATCAATATACTTTCCCCAAAGCAGTAAAGTTTAATATATTTATTGAACGGATTTTTAGCTCACCTGAGCTGAAAGCTCAAGTGAGCTTTTCTGATCACCCGTATTCCGGCGTCCGTCCGTCCGTCTGTCCATCCGTCTGTCCGTCCGTCTGTAAACTTTTCACATTTTCAACTTCTTTTCAACAACCACTGGGCCAATTTCAACCAAAGTTGGCACAAAGCATCCTTAGGTAAAGGGAATTCTAAATTGTTAAAATAAAGGGCCATGCCACCTTCCAAGGGGAGATAATCAAGAAAAGGTAAAAATAGGGTAGGGTCATTAAAAAATCTTCTTCTCAAGAACCACTGGGCCAGAAAAGATGAAATTTATAGATAAGCTTTATTAGGTAGTGCAGATTCTAAATTGTTAAAATCATGGCCCCCGGGGGTCGGATGGGGCCACAATAGGGGATCAAAGTTTTACATACAAATATATAGGGAAAATCTTTAAAAATCTTCTTCTCAAGAACCATTGGACCAAAGAAGTTCACATTTACATGAAAGCTTTCTGACATAGTGTAGATTCAAGTTTGCAAAAACCATGGCCTCCAGGGGTAGGTTTGGGGCCATAATAGGGACTACGGTTTTACATGCAAATAGATATGGAAAATCTTCTGATGTGGACCAAGGTGACACAGGTGAGCGATGTGGCCCATGGGCCTCTTGTTTTATAAACTGGTGGTGTCTTTCATGGTCTTCTTCCTCACTGGAAAAATACTGTTGTCTTGTTAATACATGGTTTTGAAGTGGACATTGTTTTCAGAAGTAAGGATGTAGATGTAAATCATGTTTTCCCCACAACCCCTGGCCAATGGATTTGAATAATTAGGAGCTAGGATGAACTAAAAATTGTCTACCACAGCCACATACAAACAAGAGGCCCAAGGACCACATCGCTCACCTGAGTCACTTTGGCTCATACATATGTATTTAAAGATTTTTCCTATATATTTGTATGCAAAACTTTGATCCCCCATGTGACCCCATCCTACCCCTGGGAGCCATAATTTTCACAAACTGAAATCTGAAATATGTCAGGAAGCTTTCATGTCAATATCAGCTTTTCTGGCTCAGTGATTCTTGAGAAAAAGATTTTTAAACATTTTCCTTATATATTTGTATGTAAAAACTTTGATCCCCTATTGTGGCCCCATCCAACCCCCAGGGGCCATGATTTTAATAAACGTGAATTTGTACTATGCCAGTAAGCTGTCATGTAAATTTCAGCTTTTCTGGCCGAGTGGCTCTTGATTAGAAGATTTTTTAATGACCCCACCCTATTTTTGCATTTTTGTGATTATCTCCCCTTTGAAAGAGACATGACCCTTCTTTTGAACAAACTTGAAAGCCCTTCACTCAAGGATGCTTTGTGGGAAGTTTGGTTGAAATTGGTCCAGCGGTTCTTGAGAAGAAGTCGAAAATGTAAAACGTTTATGACGCCCGACGACGACAGACAACGGGCAAATTTTGATCAGAAAAGCTCACTTGAGCCTTTGGCTCAGGTGAGCTAAAAATATAAATGCTCACCATTTACGAATATCACAGTTTATCATTCCTTTCGGTGCATGGAGTAAACTGCCAATCTGTAAGATATTTAATTATCAAATACTTTTATGCTATTCTCTAAACTGAGCACACTAAAACCTGTAATTCATATAATACAACACAAGAGATGTTTCTAAAACACATATGCCCCCCAAGTTGCAAAATTGAAAGGGTTATACCCGTGCCTCATTTAATTGATAGTAGTTACACCAATTCAAAATATTGAGCAGACAATACCTTCCTATGTCAAGAGTGGACTGACCATGTGACCTAAGAATCAATAGGGGTCATCTACTCCTTATATATGCTGTACAAGTGTACCAAGTTTGTTGTCAATCAACCAATTAATTCGTAAAATATAGGAAACATCCCCCTTAATGTATTGAATAGTATGGAGGAGAAAGCATGGGCAGGAAGATAGACATGAACTCTGATAAGCCATATAGGAGGAGAAGCGTTCACAAACTATTTTATACCCTACACCCCTCAGATCCACTTTAACTTTAAGGATAGCAATTGGATCCTCCTGTCCCTACAACTTGCACATCTACAAATGGCATTGAAGCATTGTACAAATTCTCAAGTCTATCAGATAAGCCATATAGGAGAAGTGTTCACAAGGTATTTTAACATCCTCCACCCCTTTTAGATCCACTATATCTTTTAGGAAAAACTTTGGATCCTCCCATTCCCACAATATGCACATCTACAAATGACAATTAAGCATTGTACAAAGTTTCAAGTCTATCCAATAAGCCATATGGGAGAAGAGTTCATAAGCTATTTTACATCTTCCACCCCTCTTAGATCCACTATAACTCTTAGGAAAACAATTGGATCCTCCCGTCCCAATAATATTCACATCTGCAAATGACAATGAAGCATTGCACAAAGTTTCAAGTCTATCTGATAAGCCATATAGGTGGAGAAGCGTTCACAAGATTTTGTGACAGAAAGAAGGACGGACAGAAAATACAAATACAATATGTCTCCCCCTGGAAGAGGGAAGATATAATTATATGAGTGCATGTTTATATAAACACAGCACTAAACATAACTTAAAGTAATTCCACCCTCCTATGATGTCATCAGATTTTGCAAAATCAATGATTTATTTAGATTTATGCACGATAGGAACATAAATTTTGTTAGTCTTTTCCGATAGTTATTGTAAAAAAAACCCTGTTAAAATAAACTATTTCAAAAGTCTAAGTTATAGATGAATAATCAATGATACGATTTAAATCAAAATAGATGTGTGTAACATTTCACTATACAGAGTTGTATGAAAATGTGATTTGTGGAAATAAATAATAATGCTATAATTCTAATTAGAGGTCCGTGATCTTAATCACATCCTAATTAGTGTTAGAGTCAGCCAAGTGAACTGGAGCATATCCTAATTAGTGTTAGCGTCAGGCCCGTGAACTGAATCATATGCTAATTAGTGTTAGAATCAGGCCCGTGAACTCAATCACATCCTAATTAGTGTTAGAATCAGGCCCGTGAACTCAATCACATGTTAATTAGTGTTAGAATCAGGCCCGTGAACTGGATCATATCCTAATTAGTGTTAGAATCAGGCCCGTGAACTCAATCACATTTTGATTAGTGTTAGAATCAGGCCCGTGAACTGGATCATATCCTAATTAGTGTTAGAAGCAGGCCCGTGAACTCAATCACATGCTAGTTAGTGTTAGAATCAGGCCCGTGAACTGGATCACATTTTGATTAGTGTTAGAATCAGGCCCGTGAACTGGATCATATCCTAATTAGTATTAGAATCAGGCCCGTGAACTCAATCACATGCTAATTAGTGTTAGAATCAGGCCCGTGAACTCAATCACATTTTACTTAGTGTTAGAATTAGGCCCGTGAACTCAATCACATTTAATTAGTGTTAGAATCAGGCCCGTGAAGTCAACCACATGCTAGTTAGTGTTAGAATCAGGCCTGTGAACTCAATCACATTTTGATTAGTGTTAGAATCAGGACCGTGAACTGGATCATATCCTAATTAGTGTTAGAAGCAGGCCCGTGAACTCAATCACATGCTAATTAGTGTTAGAATCGGGACCGTGAACTGGATCACATTTTAATTAATGTTAGAATCAGGCCCGTGAACTGGATCATATTCTAATTAGTGTTAGAAGCAGGCCCGTGAACTCAATCACATGCTAATTAGTGTTAGAATCGGGACCGTGAACTGGATCACATTTTAATTAATGTTAGAATCAGGCCCGTGAACTGGATCATATCCTAATTAGTGTTAGAAGCAGGCCCGTGAACTCAATCACATGCTAATTAGTGTTAGAATCAGGCCCGTGAACTCAATCACATGCTAGTTAGTGTTAGAATCAGGCCCGTGAACTGGATCACATTTTAATTAGTGTTAGAATCAAGCCCGTGAACTGGATCATATCCTGATTAGTTTTAGAATCAGGCCCGTGAACTCAATCACATTTTACTTAGTGTTAGAATTAGGCCCGTGAACTCAATCACATTTAATTAGTGTTAGAATCAAGCCCGTGAACTCAATCACATTTTGATTAGTGTTAGAATCAGGACCGTGAACTGGATCATATCCTAATTAGTGTTAGAAGCAGGCCCGTGAACTCAATCACATGCTAATTAGTGTTAGAATCGGGACCGTGAACTGGATTACATTTTAATTAATGTTAGAATCAGGCCCGTGAACTGGATCATATCCTAATTAGTGTTAGAAGCAGGCCCGTGAACTCAATCACATGCTAATTAGTGTTAGAATCGGGACCGTGAACTGGATCACATTTTAATTAATGTTAGAATCAGGCCCGTGAACTGGATCATATCCTAATTAGTGTTAGAAGCAGGCCCGTGAACTCAATCACATGCTAATTAGTGTTAGAATCGGGACCGTGAACTGGATCACATTTTAATTAATGTTAGAATCAGGCCCGTGAACTGGATCATATCCTAATTAGTGTTAGAAGCAGGCCCGTGAACTCAATCACATGCTAATTAGTGTTAGAATCGGGACCGTGAACTGGATCACATTTTAATTAATGTTAGAATCAGGCCCGTGAACTGGATCATATCCTAATTAGTGTTAGAAGCAGGCCCGTGAACTCAATCACATGCTAGTTAGTATTAGAATCAGGCCCGTGAACTCAATCACATGCTAATTAGTGTTAGAATCAGGCCCGTGAACTCAATCACATGCTAATTAGTGTTAGACTCAGGCCCGTGAACTGGATCACATTTTAATTAGTGTTAGAATCAGGCCCGTAAACTGCATCATATCCTGATTAGAGTTAGAATCAGGCCCGTGAACTCAATCACATCCTAATTAATGTTAGAATCAGGCCCGTGAACTGGATCATATCCTAATTAGTGTTAGAGTCAGGCCCGTGAACTCAATCACATCCTATTTAGTGTTAGAGACAGGCCCGTGAAGTGGACCATATCCTAATTAGAAGCCCATGAACTCAATCACATCCTAATTAGAACCCAGTGAACTCAATCAAATCCTTATTAGTGTTGATTCTGTACTTCCACTTACAAAAGATTTTTAATATGCATCTCGGGTACGAGTTAATACTAGACCTTTAGTAAAAACGAAAGTAAATTGTATGACGTATGCAATTTGTGTGTGTTTGAGTTCACGGAACTTCTGATTGTATCAGTTCACGGGCTTATAGACCCTGCCAAGTAGTTACATGTATGTGTTGTTTTTATTTGATCACATTTCCAAGCATCGTCAAATACCCACAGGTGATCTCGTAAAAGACGAGATCACCCGTGGGTATCCGACGATGATTTACAAGTAAATGTACGTCCATGTCTGACTAACAGGACATCAGGATTACTCAGGGGACCTACTATTATTGTTCTGCGTCTATGTTAGCAACTTCTTGATAACTAAACTTCCTATTCTTTTCAATTTGTTATAAAGCATATCTGGAACAAGGGGGCATAACCTTTAAAATATGAATGGTAGGACCAAAAAAAAAAACAAAAAAAAAAAAACCACCTATCAAAATTGATCAATGTTTAGGACTTCTGCAACCCCGGAGTGTTAGGGGTTGGTAAAAAAAAAAAACCCAACCCACCAACCTGCCAAAACTGACAAATTTTCATAAATCCCCCTTCTTTACAACCGCATCTCTTAAAGAAAAACTAGATGTAAAGTCAAGATACAGGGCCCACGGTGGATGTGACCGGTCGACAGGGGATGTTTACTTCCCCTGGGCACCTGATCCCACCTCTGGTATATGCAGGGGTCCTTGTTTGCTCAACTATCTATTTTATATTGCTTTTAAGAGTTATGAGATTGATCACTGTTCGTTATCTTCACCTTTCATAGTCATGTAGAGCAGGAGAGCTTCTACCAAAATTGTGAATTTGATGAACCATGAAGTAGAATGTCTGTCTCCAGTTCGGGGTTAAGTTTTGCCTATTCATGTAGTGTACCTGTGTAAAATATCTTCAATGCTATTGACACTAAATTGAAAGTAAATAGAAATAATTTAGAAGGAGCAATTTCTTCAATGTGTATTTTTAATATTGACTAAGTTAGTAGCCCTTTATTAAAATTGTAAATTTTCTGAATCCCAGGGGTAGAGTTTAGGTATCAGATGACTATTTTTCAAAAATCTTCTTCTCAAGAACCGCATATGTGTAAGAAAAACTAAATGCATGATGATGTAGAGCAAGAAGGTTGCTAGCAAAATTGTAAATTTCATGATCCCCGGGATAGGGGTTCTGATTCCAGGGCGGGGCCATACTTGGTATACATGTATAGGGTTTATGTGTAAAACACCTTAGTACTATCGATACTACATGTATATGGAAACTAAATAGATATTTAGAAAGAACAGGTAGTCCTTTACCAAAATTACAAATTTGATGATCTCAAGGGTAGGGGTTTTGGTACCAGGGTGGGGCCATAATGGTCAGTTAGTAAATGTGTGAGCAATAGACATTTTTAACTTCTTCTTGATAACTATGATTCCGATTCTTTTCAAATTTGGTATGAAGCATTTTTTGAACAAGGGCGACATGAATTGTAAATTTCAGGATTCTTGCACCCCTGGGACCTTAGGGGCGGGGCAAAAACTGTCCACAATTGACCAATTTTCAAAAATCTTCTTTTCTAGAACCGCACACATGTAAGAAAAACTAAATACATAGTGATGTAGAGCAGGAAGCCTCTACTAAAATTGTAAATTTCATGATCCCCGGGATAGGGGTTCTGACCCCAGGCCGGGGCCAAACTTACTATATAGTGTTTATGTGTAAAACACTTAAATAGCATCTTTTTAGTGTTATTGATACTAAATTGAAACTAAATAGATATTTAGAAAGAACAGGTAGTCCTTTACCAAAATTGTAAATTTGATGATCCCAAGGGTAGGAGTTTTGGTATCAGGGTGGGGCCATAATGGTCAGTTAGTAAACGTGTGAATAATAGACATTTTTATCTTCTTCTTGATAACTATCTTTCAAATTCTTTTCAAATATGGTAGGAAGCATCTTTAGAACAAGGGGGACATGAATTGTAAATTTCAGGATTCTTGTACACCTGGGGCCTTAGGGGCGGGGCAAAAAACTGCCCAAAATTTGCCAATTTTCAAAAATCATTTTCTCTATAATCGCACATGCCTAAGAAAACCAAATGCATTAAGATGTGAATCAGACAGGTTTCTACTAAAATTGTAAATTTCATGATCCCCGGGGTAGGGGTTCTGATCTCATGGTGGGGTCGAACTTAGTATATAATGTTTATGTGTAAATTTTCTGATACTGTATACAATCTAAATGCATACTAAGAATTAGCAGAAACAGATGTACAAAAAATGGTGAATTTCACAACCCAGGGTTTTGACTCTAGGATGGGTCCAAATTAGTCATATCTTTTAATGTTTCAATGTTAATACACCAATTATATCATGTGAAGCCTTTCATCAGTGTATTCACTTATGAAGGCATTAAAGTTGTAAGAGCACATCTTGTTTTATACTTTTGCTGAAAGTTAAAATTTTAGCTTAGATATTCAAAATAGGTAATGTTTTCTAGATTTCATAGCCCTTGGAGAGAGTAGTGATAATTATTCACTGATATACTCAAGTGACCGATAAGGACTGTGGGCCTCTTGTTTCGTATATCAAGTGCACACGGTCATTATATGTCGCCAATCTACATTTTTAAGTGCAAAAAACGTCAAGTTGAAAACACTGTAACAATTGCTTTTGTTTACTTCGTCACAACATTGTACAGAACGACGACTCGGAGGATGGCCATCGATTTCTCACTTGTAGTTATCAAATTCTCGTTAAGAACTATCAAGGGACTTCATATGTTATTAGTATTCAGTCAGGCAGCAGGAACATTTTATTTTCGGGTTAAATTATTTATGTGAAAACTGAAGCAGCAAAACACATTTCCTTAAACTTATTAATAAGTATTATCTCACTGCAGTATCATATCTTGAAATACACTGCATTTAGACAGGGCATCCTCTCTTCCGTAACTTAATAAATAAGAATAATTACATGCTTAACGACCAATTAGCGATCTGCCTAAATAGTTATATCACGTATTTTGGACCCAGGAAGGCAATGAAATCATGGTATAATACAAATTAATGGTGCATTAAGTTTGGAATATCTTATTTTATCCTGGATAATGGACAAACTAAGTGCACAGTTGTAAAATCCATGATCCCTGACTTGAGACCCGGGGGAGATGCAAAGTTAGTCACTGGCACAAAACATACATGCAACCCATCATTGATGTCCCTGCTATAGAAGATATCGAAATGCATTTATGATTTCTAAAACTCCCCAGACCTTCATGTTGAAACAATATACAGAACAATGTCGGTATGATCAGACCTTAAATAATTTTACACGTTCTTAAAACAACATGCATGTAAAAGATGAGCTTCTTAAACCAATTTAAATGAAAAAAGATGGACAAACTGCAATTCATTTCAAAATACTGTACACGTAAGGAATTAGGTTTTAAGAAGCAGTGCTTATGTGAGGATGAAACTATTTGATTTTCCTCAATGAGTGGTAAACTCGCGTCGGTAAAGCAGACTGTGGATCAAGGAAAACGATCCACAGAAATTTTAGTCTCTTCGTAAATATGCTTGTTTAAATCAAAACACAGGCAAATACACCTGAATATATTGTTTTAACTTCTATTAATAAAAGAAATGTCAATATAAACAAGCATTTTGAGAGTTTTGCATGGTAATACATAGTCCCCTACCGGTTGCAAAAATTACTGGGCCACAACAATATCCGAAGTTCCTTATGTAGGTTATGGTGATTGGGAAAATTGAGGATGGATAGGAATGGTTGGAAATAAACTATTGTACTATCCAGGTACAAAGACTATACCATGAAAAAAGACAAATTTATAATTAAGTTTAAGTCTTTAACCGAGTCAGTGAACTGTGAAATGTAGGTGAACATGAATAATTTAGCTACATTGCTGTAGTACTATGCTAAAAGTTTTAATCAGTGTAGTTATGTTGTACAGAAATAAGAAACTTGGATGTAAACTTTAAGCTGCTGTGGATGGGACGAACTAAAACTATAACAATTATCAAATGAGTATCTGGAAGCAAAACAAAAAAAGTTCGAAAGCTGATAATTCACACTATCTTTCGAAGTCCAAGGGCCGAAACTCGGCAAAAAATCACGAATTTCAAACTTGATCTGTAACATGCCAAGGCAAAGGAATGTACCAACCAAATATCAAATGAGTATCTACAAGCACCAAAAAAAAAATAAAATAAAAAAATAAATAAAAAAAAAATAAATAAAAAAAATACGGAATCTAACTATTTACGCTATTTTTCTAAATCCAAGGGCAATGAAATCAATTGACGAAACCAAATTCGAACTTGATCTGTAACTTGTTATGACGAAGCAATGTACCAAATATCAAATGAATATCTGCAAACACAACAAAACAAGTCCGGAAAACTGATAATTCATGTTATTATTCAAGTCCAAGGGCCATAACTTAGTGAAAGTCAACATACCGAAATGGAATTTGATCTGTAACTTATTATGGCAAAGCAATGTACAACATATCAAATGTATATCTGCACGAGTCACCTTGGCCAGTATTTAAAGATTTTCCTTATATATTCGCATTTAAGACTTTCATCCCTATTGCGGCCCCAACATACTCCAGAGGGCCATGATTTTTTTTAACACATTGAATCTGCACTATGTCAGGAACCTTTCATGTAAATGTAAACTTCTTTGGCCCAATGGATCTTGAGAAGATTTTATAAGATTTTATCCATATATTTGTATGTAAATCTTTGCTCCCTATTGTGGCCCATCCTACCCCCAGGAACCATGATTTTAACAAACCTTAATCTGCACTATGTCAGGAATCATTCATATAAACTTTTCTGGCCCAGTGATTCTTCTTCAGAAGATTTTTAAAGATTTTCCCTATCATATTTGTTTGTAAAAAATTAATCCCCTATTGTGGCCCCATCCTATCTACGGGGCCATGATTTTTGGACATTTCAATCTGCATTATGTCAGGAAGCTTTCATGTAAATTTCAGTTCTTCTGGCTCAGTGGTTCTTTAGAAGAAGATTTTTAAATGCCACCTCCCCTATTTTTGCATTTTTTGTGATTATCTCCCCTTTGAAGGGGCATGACCCTTCATTTGAACAATCGTGAAAGCCCTTCACCCAAGGATGCTTTTGTCAAAGATTGAATTTGGCTCAGTGGTTCTGGAGAAGTCGAAAATGTAAAAAGTTTACAGACGGACAGACTTTTCTACTTACAAGTCCCGTGTGGACCCTGGTTAGAATACATCCCCAGTACTCCTTGCTTGTCGTAAGAGGCGACTAAATATGCTGGTCCTTCAGATGAGATCGCAAAAGTTCCATGTCACAACAGGTATGGCATGATAAAGATCTCTACATGATCAAAGGCCATACAAGCGATGAGCATACGGGTAAATTTTGCAGTCCTTCACCGGCAATCGTAACGTCTCCATATGAGTGAAATATTCTCAAGAGGGATGTTAAACAATATACAATCAATCAACAATTTATTATATACAAGGGGACGACGCGTCAATGCTCAGGTAATCGAGAAAACGGCTGCGTACTAGAAAGGTTACTAGAACAGCAACCTTTCGTATATCTAGGATGGTGAATTCGCGATTTATAACGTGTGAAAACAAATACCATATACATGTACCAAGCAACTAAAGAACATAATATTATATTCAATCATTACAAATAGCTATCGTTTAGTCACTACAGTTTTTAGTCTGTAGTGAAAATAGCGATATCAAAACTTCAACGAAAATAAGCCTATTTACAGTAGCTCATTGAAATGCTTTGCACTCAGCAGTTTGTGTTACAACTCTGTTCCCTAAGAATAACAAGCAAATCATTACTTACAATTTATATTTAATGGCATAATACCCAAGAATACGTAACAAAATAACCAACACAGCTAGTGTTCCAACACAACAATACACAGGAAGGTCAATTCCCACACTGCTTAGCACGTCACTTCCGCTTATAATCTGTGTTGCATTTGTGCACATCTTGAACATTTGGGAGTTTCCACATCTGCAAAACACAAGAAAATTTTGATCTGTTGCTAAATGATTATAAAGCATCTTTTGAGATACAACACAATACTACTAGTATGAGTCTAAATGTTCGTTGTTTGACTTGTTTGTATATATGGCACTACTACTACGAGTCTAAATGTAAGGGATTCCTCACTCACGTAAACACCACCAGCTGTATAGAAAGCGCCGCTAATGTTGACCTATGCAGGACGCTTACGTACAGCCGTAGCAGTGAGGGTTTGTTTATCGTGCCTTTGGATGTACGACACTTAGTAGACTGGCCGCGGTAGCTTTCGTTAGAGCGCTCATTTCGCCATCAGGTCATGTTTTCTCGATCCCAGTGCCGTATCAAACCCAAGACGTTTAACATATGTAGAGACTGTTTTCCCGCCAAAGGCCCGACATTAGATATGTCGTGGTAGCTCATTGATAGAGCGTTCACTTCGTGACTGGAAGGTCGTGAGTTCGAGTAGCGCTGGAGACATGACCGCGTCAAACCTAAGACGGAAACATAGGTAGTGATTGCTCCTTCACCACACGCTCTTCATTCAGAAGCGAGGGTATGGCCGCACAAATGGAGGTTTAGTGTCGTGGTAGGAATTGACACGTTAAATAACCTTCACTGATACGGCCCTGAGCGCTAAGCATAGATCTAACTTTGTGCTACTTTACCTACAGATTGTGAAATTTCAATATTGATTGATTGATCGTATCTTGTTTAACGTCTCTCTCGAGAAATAATTTTCACTCAGATGGAGACATCACCAAGACCTGTGAAGGGCTTCATTTAAGCCTTTGTTCGGCTCTTACGGCCATTGATCAGTGAGAGTTCTTTAGCGTACCACACCTACTGTGACACGGGATATGCGTTTGTAAGGTCATCTTCTAGGACCCGTGACATTCACACTTAATGCCGAGCATTTGACGATGGAACTGTCACTACCTGTTTTGACGACTTGGGTCTGTCGAGGCCTTGATTCGAACTCCGGCCTTCCGCACGCGGGCGAACGCTCTGCTGACCGCCCAGTATTCCAACGGTCCGATAGTCCGACGGGCCGGTATTCCCACGGTCCGATAGTCCGACGGACCGGTATGTCAACAAGTAAGATGGCATGGATAACTTAATGAGTTTGTATAATTTAATCATTAAATCATATAATAAAATGAATGTTGCTGTTTTTTCAGTCAATACGATGATTTAGTCCTTTGGGCTCGGTGAATATTGTACTACTCAGGCGGCTTAATCACTGTATTGACCTCAAAAACAGCAATATTTGTATAGTGTTACATTTTTGATCAATTTGTTAGTCACTGGTATCTGTTAATTATATTGCAAAAGATTGCATAATAAGAGGAAATTTGGTTATAATTCTCATTTTTACTAAGAAATCAGAGAAATGGAAAGTTGTTTTAAAACATCATTCCTCCTATGTTTCAAACATCAGCTTGTACCACAGACATGTGTTTGAGTAACAGGCATTCTGAAAAATTGGGTCTGGTAATAGTGGGGAGAATGATGTCCTACAGCGGAAAACCGAAAAAGGGGGTCATTAAGAGTGTATCGTCAACGATATTGTAAACTTTCCGGAAATATTATAGTTGACCACTATTTTGTTACTTATTTTACCGGAAGTGTGTTTGTTTTGGAACGGCATGCATGGACAGATAATCCCACGTTTTGTTTAGTACGTTATAGCTCAATAATGTTGGACCCATCAATGTGTGAGTAAATTCATGTACATTTATTAAGTATTAGTTCTATAGTTATCAGATGTAGACTGTTATGCGGTTTTGAGGAAATATTGAATGTTTTTAGGATTTATCTTGATGTGAAAACTACATAACAAAGTTTTGTCATAAATTTGGTAAGTTTTGTACTTTCATTTGTAGGTTGAAACACTGGAATAAATGGTTACAACAGATGGTGTATTGTTTTATTGTTGAGCTATACAAAGAGTCTTACAAACAAGCAAATATTTACAGTATTAGCTGATATTATCTTAATATTTATGCTATAAACATTATATATTTACTAGGAATGGAATAAACATGTTGTTTCTCGGCTGCATTTCCTAAAAATAACTTTGATATAAACTAATGTTTACAAACGTTTTCTTCGTTTAATGGCATGGCACTGTAATTTACAATCTCAAAGTGATATTTGGAGTTTTATTCCAAATTTTTTAGAGGGGATATTTACCAACATAATATATTTCATTTGTAATTTTTTTTTTTAATTGGGGCATATTTCACGCCTTATCGTAACAACTTCTTGTACAATTAAGTCACTTCTTATAAGGTCTTGACTCACCTGGATAACGACACCGGGGCTCTGTTTTTCCTTTGTTTGCTTTTTAGGCTTTTTTTCTTTTCTTTCCCTTTTTTTTTTGCCAACAAACGTGGTTATTGCAAGTATTATGAATGTATGAATGATTTTGTTCATTGGCGGTTTCTGGTAATTTCCATAAAATATGACATGAATAAATTTTAACTCTATTAATTAAAATTATTGGTGATGGTCAACGTATCGGAACGTCGGAATATTGGACCGTCGGACTATCGGCCCGTCGGAATACCGGCCCGTCGGACTATCGGGCCGTCGGAATACTGGGCTTGAACCTTACATAAGATATAAGTGTATGTCATAATACCAGTAGATTGTATTTATGTATCTCTTGATTATAATTGTCACACCTGAGTGATTTTCTTGCTGGATTCGATCGATACACATATCCAATAGTACTGTACATGGTTAGGAAATGTCTGTTTTACGTCTCTTCAAGAGTTTTCCACTTCATTTTGAGATTTCATCGCTCTAGAGGTTAGAGCGTTCGGTTCAAGCCCAGTATTCCGACGGCCCGATATGTGCATCGATCGAATCCAGCAAGAAAAATCACTCAGGTGTGACAATTATATTCAAGAGATACATAAATACAATCTATTGATATTCTGACATACACTTAATATATCTTATGTAAGGGAAGTGATACATCATTTGATTTAAGACTAGCTGTATACGTACATAAATTAGATATCTGACATTTATTCTATGTTTCTATTTCTATAGATACTAGAATACGTTACACAGAATATTATTCTTACCGCACGGGTTCCATATCTCCGAACAACAAGGTCACAATGGCGGCGAACGGATAATGGAGAAAGGATAGATATTTAGCCCAGCTGAACCATGTCGGAAAGGACGTGTTAAAAAATCCACCTGTAATGAAATGTTTAGTAATTTTATACAATATAAAGCCAATGTTTTCCCTTGAATACTTAATTATGTGCATCATGTAGATTCGCGCATTGATTTTGAATAATCGGATAATTGTAATGTGTAGTGTTTGGGTTTTTTCTTCTGTTTTTGTTTGTTTGTTTTTGTTGTTGTTGTTTTTATTTATTTATTTATTTTTTTTTTTTTTAATTTTTATTATTTTTTTTCTTTTGCTGTTGCACGGCCTCTCTGATTTTGCGTTCATAATACATGTACATGTATTCAATTCTTTCTACCCATTCAAAGTGCAAAACCAATAATTATACATGTAGTTCGTGCAAATTGCTATTTTCATTTACGATACAAGTACTATATTTCTATGACGTCAGGATACACCGCTTAACTACACGACGTTTTGAAAGTATCTTCATATATGTACGAAGCCCGTGGGGCCCCGGGTTAGAATACGTCCTCAGTACCCCTTGGCTGTCGGAAGAGGGACTAAATGGGACGATCTTTTGGATGAGATCGCTAAAAACCGAGGTGTGGCACGATAAAGATCCCCCTGTTCAAAGGCGATAAGCGCCCAGCATAAGCCTAAATTTTGCAGCCCGTCAAAGGAAATGGTGACGTCTCCATGTGAGTGATACTTTTTCGAGTGGAACGTTCAATAATATACAATCAATCATATATGTACATCAAAATGGTAGTAAAAATTCTTTCACAATTTCGCGAATGTTTTAAACTCGGCTCAGTCAATATTATACAGTTATTGACTGTGTCCTTAGAAAACAGCTGTTTTGTTTGACACTGGAACGGATCTGTTGCCCTCAGCCTACGACTTCGGGCAACACATGCGTCCTCGGGTCAAACAGCTGTTGTCCGAGGACACAGTCTATAACTGTTTTGTTATACATCTTCTTTCTTTCGTGTTTTTTCCTCAAAGCACGTGGTTCGACTTTGAACTTTGAAGTTTGAACAGGACAGTGTGATTGCGTACATCTGTCACCGTGTCCTTTAGTTTAAAAGAAAACATTACCCAATACCTTAATTGATGATTATATTTTTCATGTTTCTGCTTTGCTTTTCATCTAATAAATTCTGTATTCATTATCAGTGAACCTCAACATTACGTAAAGAGAGCAACATACTAAAAATCACGTGACTTGCGTAGCCAATAAAATTTGGGCAAGAGTGAGAGTTGTTTAAACAGTTTTGTTTTTTTAAATGTTTGTTCCAAATCGTATTAGTTTTATACAGGAAATAAATTAAGGTGTATAACAATCACCAATGTAAGTTCAATAACCCTATGATCCGTGCATGCATGCTATTTTAACTGAATCACTCCAAGGCAGATTTAGCTATCAACCATGCAGGTATTGACGCCCAGATTAAATTCTTCGATCAGAAATATTTTGCACTGATTACAAAATTTTAATTACAAAGGATCTAGTTGATGATTTAGCTTAGTTTGGTCAGTTATCAAGGTCAGCAAAATGTTAACTCGCGACAGCACATACTTCCGCCAAAGTTCGTTTGTTTACAATAATCATACGATGAGACCGCGACGGAGATTTCAGTCTAATTTATTTATGTTTGAGGAAAATGCGAAGAATTCAATACCGTAATCAAATATAAATGCATACTTCTATGCATCAGGGGATTTTTCACAAAACATATCTAACATGAATTATTCTTAAGTGGCATATTTCCCTCGAGAGCAATGCCACTAAACCTCTGTAAACTATTTATACTGTAAAATTTATCTCGTATTGGGAATCGCCTCTGCGTTTGGAAACAGCAATCAAATGTGAAGTTAACGATGAACTAATTTCAGAAGCCAGCCGTGTATCAAGGAATGTGGATCTGGTGTATAATTAATAAATTTTTTCGTTTTCACTTGGTATTTTTTTTTTAATTTGATACTTATTTATTGAGCGTGGTATTGTTATTCGGCTATTTACTCTATACACTAAATTAGGCAAGCTCTTCACCGTGGAGATCACATAAGATGCGTTTATGGAGAAGTTCTGACTGTATGCGCATTATTGTATTGTTAACGATAACTATATTTTACACGAAATTCAGATTTGTCGTTTTGACCTTGAACTTTTGGTTCGATATGTGAACTCGTACAAACGATATCGAATGTCGTTTCTACGATTTACAAAGTCGTTTCTACGATTAAAAATCTCTTTTCTACGATCGATTTATTATATCGTATAAACGGTTTTAAGGTATTCAATGTATAACGAACATATATCATATGTAATAAATGAATGGTATGATTTTTTTTTCTAATCATGGTATCATTTTGAAGGGTTTATCGCATAAAAATAACATAACAAAGGAATTTAACAAAAACTTGATTTCTGCTTCTTCTTTTTTTCGTTTGACCTTGAATTTTACATTGAAGTCTATTACATGTATGATGATGATTTATTCTCATAAACCAATGTACATAAGGCATAGAGAAATACAAATACTACAGTATACAATACACAAAGTCAGTATCCAGAGTAGAACAAAAGATATAGAGAAATACAAATACTACAGTATACAATACACAAAGTCAGTATCCAGAGTATAACAAAAGGTATAGAGAAATACAAATACTGCAGTATACAATACACAAAGTCAGTATCCAGAGTACAACAAAAGGTATAGAGAAATACTACAGTATACAATACACAAAGTCAGTATCCAGGGTAGAACAAAAGGTATAGAGAAATACTACAGTATACAATACACAAAGTCAGTATCCAGAGTAGAACAAAAGGTATAGAGAAATACAAATACTACAGTATACAATACACAAAGTCAGTATCCAAAGTAGAACAAAAGAGAAAAGAAGAAAGAAAAAACAAAACATATACATACATACACACACATATACACGCACACCTATGCATATACCGTACATAAAGAACATGTACATAATGCAATGTACATATTCTAGAGGACTAGCGCATGAAAGTTAAATAATCAAAGTGTTGATATAATTGATAAATTTACATACTTTTTTCAAATGATAGTATTTTTAGATGGGAATAGATTTTTGTATTTAATAATATTAACATTTGTTCTGTTTTCCAAATTAATAAAACGATTTCTTTACAAACGTAAGTGTGGACAAACTAAAATATAATGAAACTCATATCCTAAGTCATTCTTGTCACAAAAATGCATTTTCTTTTAACATTTTGCCATCTACCAGTTTCTATCACTATTTTATGGTTAGAAGTTCTAAATCGACAAAAAGTTATTCTTTCTGTGATATCTAATTTATCTAAATAATTTTATTATGGGAAGAATACATGTATTTTTTTTATTAAAATATCTTTCAAAGAAATTGTGTTGTCATATAAATCTCTTGGTAAAAAGGTACATAAACTTTCTCTTTATAAAAATATGAAATAAAATTAATCATTCACCACAGAAATGTTTAGAAAATTGTATTTTCTAATTTTTATTAAGGGCGAATAACTCTTCCAAAAAGTTTCAAGTGCAAAAAGATCTGCTTCTAATCCTTTACCAGTTAGTCATGTGAATTTGAATTATATCACTTTCATCATAATTTAACAATAAACATTTATGCTGATTTAAATAGTTCAAAATTATTCAATCGTTATACATTGATTACCTTAAAAATCGGGTTCTGATCGATATTTTGACATGCTATTCTTAGATGTTACAAAGATGTTTCTTCATTAGTTTCGCAAAATTGGGGGCGAGTGAAATCGATCACAGATCCTTTTAAAGTTGGTTACTAGGTGTAAGCTTTAGTATCACATGATAACAGCCTTTTCCCAGACTTTCTCCCAGGGAACTGTTCAATATAGCACATATTGGCTTAGCTATGATATATGCAGGTTCCTATAGAACCGAGTTTGGAATGACATAGGAATCGATCGCTATGGATGTTTTTATACCGGAGAGCTGATTTGCAACTTCTTCAGGTGTAATGATAAATTTGTCTAGAAGCTGATTTTGTGTTGTTTATTTTCATTGAGTGGCTCCAGTTCAAATATTAAAATATAGCCGTCAAATTCCAAAAGTAGGTCACGGTGACGTACTTTTTGGTCAACAAACTATGAAGACTCAAGATCCATCAACCGACAGAGTTTGATGATCCTAGCTTTCATAGTGTCCAAAATACGCATCTAAAATTGAAAATGTGAAATTTGTGACCTACTTTTTTGTTATAAATATGTTTCGAGGCCTCTAGACGCATCTACTTACAAGTTTGATGATTCTAAACCTCTCGGTATCTGAAATAACAACCTAAAATGTATTCATAAATGATTGGCCATAAAATTTAAAAAGTAGGTCATGGTGACAGACTTTTCACATGACGCACTTTAAGGCCCCATGGTCCATCATCTGACAACTTTTGATGATGATATGCTCAAAAGTGTCCAAGGTATGCATCAAAATCCATTTAATAATAATTACCTGTGAAATTCAAAAAGTAGGTCACCATGACCTACTTTTGAGACAACATGATATTAGGTCCTCAGATGCATCAACTGACAAAATTTGATGACCCTAGTCCTTATACTAAGCAAAATATCAAAGTTTTAACAAAACAAAATTTAAGGTCAACTTTGAAGTGACCTTGATACCACACCCTTTGCTCAAGGATGATGCCTTGAACAATATTTTTTATCTACAACCTATCCTCATCCTTATGCATAAGTTTGGTTATAATTTGTCCAGTGTTTCTTGAGAAGAAGATTTTTTAGCAACCACTACTTTTGTTTGCATTTTCCTAATTATCTCCCCTTGTGAAAGGGTCACAACCCTAGTTTTGGTATAAATGAAAGCCCTTGGGCCAAGGATAACCTGTGACAAATTTTCCAAAAATTGGCCAAAGGGTTTGTGAGATATAGCCCTTTTTCCAAAAAGTAGATGCACACCGCACTCCAGACATATGGCCATATGATTAGCTCTTTGAGCCTTCGGCTCAGAAGAGCTAAAAAAAATTGAATTTATCATTTTTATGCTTAACAACTCTACATTTACATTTAGCAATATTACATCTACGTTTAACATTTTTTATATTGACATTGAAGGAATGGTGCATTGTGTAGTGACAAATACACAGTTACAGGGATAGAATTTTAACCCTCTTGGCTTTCCATAATTCCTACCAAGTATAAATGTAAAATTCTTACCTAACAGTAGAAATACCACCATCAATGTGTTCACTGCAGTGATGCTGTACTTAAAGCTGTGGACACAGGCGCCTATGACGTAACCTATACTCTGTAAACAAACACAGGATGGTATTGAACTTCATTATTGTGTAAATAAATAATCATAAATGATCTTTTTACAGTCCGACATACAAACAATAATGAACAGTAACAATACACAAGCTATTTACTGACTTGCATGGATGTTGGATTTAATATAATATAATTAGGTGGCTGTTCTTGGCACACTGATTTTAACTACAGATTACTCCGTTTACCTGATCAAGATATAGGGCTCACGGTGGGTGTGACCGGTCAACAGGGGATGTTAAATCCTTCTAGGCACCCGACCCCACCTCTAGTATATCCAAGGGTTCATGTTTTCTTAACTCTCTATTTTGTATTTCTCATAGGAGTTATGAAATTGATCACTATTCGTTATCTTCACCTTTCATTAAGCAATACATGAGTATACTGTCTTTTCCCTGGGACACACCTTATAAGCTTCACCCACGACACTTTAAAATGGATAGGCAGAAATACTGCAAAGTCAATATCAGTGAAACTTGGTTCATGTTTTGAGAGAGGGGAATAAAAAACATAATTATAACTGTATCAAAATTCAGGCCACATTTGATGTGTTTTATTCCTTACATGGGATTGATCACTGTTCATTATCTTCACCTTTATAGGAGTTATGAGATTGATCACTTGTTCGTTATCTTCACCTTTATAGGAGTTATGAGATTGATCACTTGTTCGTTATATTCACCTTTATAGGAGTTATGAGATTGATCACTGTTCGTTATCTTCACCTTTATAGGAGTTATGATATTGATCACTGTTCGTTATCTTCACCTTTATAGGAGTTATGAGATTGATCACTGTTCGTTATCTTCACCTTTATAGGAGTTATGAGATTGATCACTGTTCGTTATCTTCACCTTTATAGGAGTTATGAGATTGATCACTGTTCGTTATCTTCACCTTTATAGGAGTTATGAGATTGATCACTTGTTCGTTATCTTCACCTTTATAGGAGTTATGAGATTGGTCACTTGTTCGTTATCTTCACCTTTATAGGAGTTATGAGATTGATCACTTGTTCGTTGTCTTCACCTTTATAGGAGTTATGAGATTGATCACTGTTCGTTATTTTCACCATTACGGGAGTTATGAGATTGATCAATGTTTGTTATCTTCACCTTTATAGGAGTTATGAGATTGATCACTGTTCGTTATCTTCACCTTTATAGGAGTTATGAGTTTGATCACTGTTCGTTATCTTCACCTTTATAGGAGTTATGAGATTGATCACTGTTCGTTATCTTCACCTTTATAGGAGTTATGAGATTGATCACTGTTCGTTATCTTCACCTTTATAGGAGTTATGAGATTGATCACTGTTCGTTATCTTCACCTTTATAGGAGTTATGAGATTGATCACTGTTCATTATCTTCACCTTTATAGGAATTATGAGATTGATCACTGTTCGTTATCCTCACCTTTACAGGAGTTATGAGATTGATCACTGTTCGTTATCTTCACCTTTATAAGAGTTATGAGATTGATCACTTGTTCGTTATCTTCACCTTTATAGGAGTTATGAGATTGATCACTGTTCGTTATCTTCACCTTTATAGGAGTCATGACATTGATCACTGTTCGTTATCTTCACCTTTATAGGAGTTATGAGATTGATCACTGTTTGTTATCTTCATCTTTTCTTAATCATACACATTTTTTTTCTCTTTTCAATTCTGTTTACAATCAGTCCATCTTTTTTTTAATTTTTTTGAACTTCATAACCGATTGCTTACATGTAAAACCCATTTATCAGTTTCCGTGATTCTACGTTTTTCTTACACATCTACCCTAGACATGATCAGTACGGGAATGTCTGATGTTGATTCAATTTCCTGGGCTGCCTATTCTTTGTTTTTGTTTGGAGTTGGTCCATTTTGTTAACTTATTCAAACTTGTTGTTTACATTATCTTTCTCTCAAACTTTGTTCATCTCTTACTTCGTTTACATAGCTTATTTTCATTTATTTATTTATTTGTATTTGTTACTTACTATTATCTTTTATAAATTATGCATGGTTAAAATAGAATCTCTCTGGGTACGAGTTAGCTTTACTATTTGTCAACGTAATTGGGTTAACTCGTTCCACTTGAGATTAATTAAGTTTATTGTTTTTCTTTTCGGACATTTTGGATCAGCTCTTTGGACGAATAAGGCATGTCCTAATTCGCTCCACTTTTAACATTGATTGGCAAGCCTAAAGACCAAAAACATGTAGTCTGCGTTGTAAATACGTTTGTAGATTAGTGTAGTTGTAGTGCTAGATGTATTTATATGTAGTTGTTCTTATTATGCTCTGTTGATATTGACCACATTATGTAATTGTTTTCGTTTGTCCTGAAGAAGGGACGGGTCGTCCCGAAAATTTGACAATCTCGTTGTTCGTGTCGTTGGTCATTTTAGTGCTTTGTATAATTTTTTGTATTTGACCTTGTATCCATGTTGTGGATCCGACACTTTGAGGTATCGGATGTTGTTGGAACTTTAGTCCTTATATATATATATATATATATATATATATATATATATATATATATATATATATATATATATTGCAACCTGTCTTATCAGTACAGCGAAAACGAATTTGGAATCTACAGCCAGATCATACCAGAGATGGGATCAGGTGCCTAAGAGAAGTAAGCATCCCCTGTCGACCGGTCACACCCACCGTAAGCCCTATCTCTTGATCAGATAAACAGGGTAATCCGTAGTCAAAATCAGTGTGTAAAGAACGACCTAATAATCGGTATGAAACACGTCAGATAGCATTTGACCCAATGATGGGGTATATTGGCAAATTAGATCGTTATAACGACCATAAAATTTGCGAAATGCTGACTTTAAACGAGACTGTTGAAACCACTGCAACATTAACTTGTTCAATCTCTACCCAGAGTTTTCGTTCCTTACACTCACTTACATGTACACTTGTAACTGAGAGCAAGAAACGACAACTCTGGGTAGAGATTGCAGCTTGTTTGTCAGTAGCCTGTCTCGATTTAAAAACTTATCACACGCAGAACAGGCTCTTGATAGCGCGTACAAGACTATTTCGAACTAAATTCGGTTTCTAGAAACGGCAAAGTTTTCAAAATGTTATTATATACATCCCCACTTTCCATTCATATCAACCGCCGCGGTGGCCGAGAGGTTAGAGCGTTCACCCTGCATGCGGAAGGCCCGGGGTTCGAATCCTGGCCGCGACACACCTAAGTCGTTAAAACAGGTAGTGTAGTTCCATCGCCAAACGCTCGGCATCAGGTGTGAATGTCACGGGTCCTCGGAGATGACCTTAAAAACGGATGACCCGTGTCACAGTAGGTGTGACACGCTAAAGAACCCTCACTGCTCAATGGCCGTAAGCGCCGAGCATAGGCTTAAATTTGAAGCCCTTCCCAGTCTTGGTGACGTCTCCATATGAGTGAAAAATTCTCGAGTGAGACGTTAAGCAAGATACAATCAATCCATTCATATCAAATTGTATAACTTGCTTTGTATTTTGCAATTAATATATTGTCTTAAATGCATTGGATAAATGTTTAAACTAAATTTCTCTGGTGATATATTCCTACTTAACACAGAAGGCGGCGGTGCTTGGGAGTGTACATTGCTGAATTTGTTTTAATGTCACGTGACCCTCACCTGCATGGTGAAACAATTCAGGAGGTTTATTCCCAGGAACATAGCGTATTTAACTGGTCCACCGATTCCAGCTAACCAGAACATGACAGTGAGCTGGACTACGGGCAGCACTATCATCATGGGCAGCTCGCTAACCATTTTGGCCGTGTAGTAGGCGGAGAGGCGGTAAGCGCCGGATTTCCGCTCTTTCCTGACCACTTCTCGCTCTCCCATAACTTTGAAAGACAATAACAAAAATCGTACATTTTATCGATTAATGTAGGTATAAAAGCACAAATATTGTAGTGATAGTAATAATGTACATGCATATCAAACAAACAGACAAGTGTCTAGAAAGCGTATTTTGTTCATTTTCCCCCCTTTTGTGCCTCGTTTATTTAATTACATATAATTAGTGATGCTGTACCCATTATATAACATGAACAGCCGCTCTAACAAGATGAGCTGCCCGTGGAAAATTGGTAGTCAATAAACAGTTACCATATTATCAGGAAGAACAATTTCCTATTGGTGCGGAATATTCAGACCGCAGGACAGAGACCCGGGGGCGTCATTGTCCGTTATTTTCATATACAATGCTAGTCACCTTAACATGCAAAGTAAAATATATCAGCTGACCCCCCCCCCCTCTTTTTTATTAGCAGTAGTGATTGCCAACCCCACCCCCAACGCCACGATGTAGAAATTTCAACTGAGGTAAAGAACAATCTTGTAGTTATGTGTTGCCAGGCGCGTAGCCAGGCGTACATTTGTACGCACAAACATCCACATCATTTTTGCAACAACAAAAAAGGTGAGAGAGAGAGAGAGAGAGAGAGAGAGAGAGAGAGAGAGAGAGAGAGAGATTAGAAATTATTTTTGCATTATTTTTGTTATTTTGTCTTCTTTGGGGGAAATCGGACTTTGAGTAATTTAGCTTTGCAGGTACTTTGATGTAGAATGTTTTAGCTGATTTCCCCCAGAATCCTCTGTTGAAGATTTCTTTCGTCATTTGGTATTGTAATAAAAGACAATTTTGAATCTCATTCACTCTTATGTTTTGTTCAGATATTAAATGACAGCAAAAACGAGCTACAATAAGCAGAGAGTTTGGGTAATAGAAGCTGATAAACAGAAAGGTAAATCTGTATCACAACAGTAAGGAGTTGGGGTGAATAAAAATAGTACCCAAAATAGTATGAACATGAAAATCTATATCTGTAGAGCCCAAGCAATCTAATTAAAATTAGATGTTGGATCCGCTCGCATACTCGCTACACAAACATAAAAAAACATCCCATAGTGGGTCATGTCAGAGGTCAAATTCGGTATCACTCTAGACTTATCGGCTTCAACAAACATTCAATGATTTTGCCAGCGGTGATTTCATTGGTCAATCGAATTTGACCTCTGACGTGACCCTCTACGGGATGTTGTTAGATGTTTGTGTAGCGAGTATGCAAGAGGATCTAACATATAATTTCAATTAGATTGGAGCACAAGATGACAAAAGCATGATACACCGTGCGACATACAAAATTACTTTCTATAACTTTCATAATACATGTAAACTGTTTTACGTGGTAGAGAAAAATATCAACAATATTTAAGGTACACTTACAACTTGTGACGGAATCGGTTACCATGGCAAATCCCCAAAACACCAAAGAAAAGAAAACCTGTCAAAACATTCAACAATAGTAAGAACGATTATCAATCATACACCAGGCCAGATAATTCAAATTTAAATTTCACTTAAACTGTTAATGCGATCTTTAGTAATCGATGCCCCCTGCTTAACAATCTAAAAATTTCTTTTCCGAAAGAAATGCGCATTTTACAGCTATCATGCAGCCAGTCGCGATACTAATAATACTGTACTTTAAAGGGGCATTAGCTGTGAATGTGTTGGCAGCCATTTTTTCTCAAAATCTCTAAATGGCATAGGAATATATTGATGACTAATAAAAAACACTTATTCTATACAACAACAAGAAAAATCTTTACAAGTAGATAATCGCTTTTAGTGTAAATAAATATATTATTGTGTTTCAAGACAATAAGTATTTGATCACCAACATATTGTAGGGCAAAGTTGACATTGATACAAATGGTGTTTCGTTAGCCGACGGTCCGTAAAGAGCTATTATACACAGTCCTACGATGACGACCAAAGTCACTATTGTTGCTTAGTACCTGGGTGTAAATTAGATGAAAGGGAAAAGGCGAATTTAGACGCGTATCATTGGATGCAAGGCGTGAGGTTTTACCGATATCCTCAAGATATTCCCTAGATTTATTTCCCTCGTCAAACCACATATTTTAATCAAACGCATGTTCCTATAAAATGGTTGTAGTAATTCATTTCTTTCAAAGATACCATTTAAATGCAGGAATTTGATAACAATTGAAGTATCCCAAGCTTGTTTACTTAGTTGTTATTGTAATCCGGAAGTGACGTGTCCTACAGATTACACCGTACGTTCAATGCGCGATGAAAGTCAGAGTGGATCCGTATCTCGAAAGTCACGTATTAGATATTCATATGCCTGCTTTGAGGATAAAAAGTGTTTGAAATAATTAAATACTGGTTTTATTACTTAAATATATGATATAATGCAATTATCATTGAATTCAATTTTCGGTGACAAAATGACAGCTAATGCCCCTCTAAAGTAAAAGAAAAACTCAAGGAATTATAAGAATAACAGGTAAGAAGAAAATACAACGGATCGTACCGAGGTTCGAATCCAGACCTCTTAGGTACTCTAACAACTAAGCTATGTGGCCACTGGCGATCAAACCCGTCTGGTCATCACATCCCCCTTAAACATTTTCAAACCTCGAAGACATCAACCTAGGATTTTTATCCAGTTTGGTCCGTTGCATTTTCTCTCTTCTGCTACACAATCACATGTTGACTATAAATCTATTGAAATGATTCTTACCGCGCCCATTCCGTTACGGAGTCAGTCAATAGAGTGTGGTATCTGGTAATAAATGATTCTTACCGCGCTCATTCTGTTACGGAGTCAGTCAATAGAGTGTGGTATCTGGTAATAAATGATTCTTACCGCGCTCATTCTGTTACGGAGTCAGTAAATAGAGTGTGGTATCTGGTAATAAATGAATCTTACCGCGCCCATCCTGTTCCGGAGGGTGTCAATGGTGTGTGGTATCTGGTAATAAATGACACAGAAGACACAGCAGACGATCAGGGTATGTGCAATTGTACAGTCATCAAATATCCGCCATTTTGACTGTTTCGTATTTCTCCAGCACAACATACGGAACTGCGTCCAAAACGAGGCTTCCCACTTTTTATGTATGGAGAATTCAACACGGCTTGTGACCACATCATCAACGGAAGAAACATCTAGTACAACTTCTGAGGGATCTAATAATAAAAAAGAAAAGAAAAAGGAAGTCTAATGAAATCTGGTTAATATGTTTTTGGAAGGATATAATAATAAGGGCCTCATCGCTCATCTGAATCACGTTGACTTTGCTGTTTTGATTTTAAAAAGCTTATGGAAATTTTTGACCCCATATTGTGACCCCAACCTAGCCCCAAAAGATCACGACATAACCATGATAAAAGGTCATAAGGTCAAAAATCAGACAGGAGAATTTAATCTCGGGGAGGGGGGGGGGGGCATAAAAAACTTCAGTCCAAACGACTTAGGAACGTTTGCATTTTGATATGATTTAGTGTGACTGCTAATTTTGAAAATAATTTGTTTTAATTAATTTCTTGTATATATTCGGATACCAACATTGATCTCCTATTATGGCACCCTTCCCCTGAAGGCCCTGAATTCAGCAAACTTGAATTTGTAGTACCTTGAAGATCTTTGCATACATATGTATGAGTATACCTAATCGTGGCCCTGCTGTTCTTGGGAAGATTTTTAGAGAAGTTTTCCTATAAATTCCCATGTAAAACTTTGATCCCCTATTGCTGCCCCATCCTACCTGGGGGCAATGATTTCAACAATCTTGAATCTGCACTACCTGGGGATGCTTGTATATTTGATACGAGTATTCATGGCCCTGCTGTTATTATTCCCTTGCAATTCGATATCATAACGGGACCGTGTGTGTTTGTGTACATGTAAATGTATGCGTGTAATACAGAGCCTGGAGACACTTCACGTGGCACATGTTTTGCTCCATTGATTTCATACTTCACATGTAGTTTTGTTATCAAGAGAGGAAGAACGCTATACGGTACATCATAGGAAAAAATAATAAACACTCTACGCACCACAAATTGTGCTCCAATCATGTACATGAAGCTTTGTAATCAAGAGAGATAGAACCGTATTGATTTCGGGGTTAAAGGTCACATATCAAGATCATTATGGGACTTCATAGGAAAAGCTAGTAGACAGTCATTATGCGGGAATATGCCTCATCCTGTGGATCTCTTGTTGTTTATCTAAAAAAAAACTTTCTTATATATTCCCATGGTAAACATTAATCCCCTATTGTGACCCCACCCAACAATTTGACCAATATGTTTTCCCGACTTTCTATTCTGTACTGCTTATAGGAGTTATTAGATTGATCACTGTTATCGTCACCGTTCATGCATACTCCCTAGAAGTGAAATGATCTACTAAAGCCATCTACGATCGCTTGAAGGATTTGGTGTCTGAAACTAAGCAGGGGTTATATCAAAATCAGAAATAGAAACCATGGGGCCTTTTCGTTAGGTTTCAACATATGATTTTTGAAGAAAATCATTTGCCTAAGCTTCTTTTCTCGTCCGACATTATAAGAGAGCTCACGTGACTACAACCATATGAAGCACACCGGAATCACTTAGTAGCGGTATCACCTGTATGACTGTCGTCTACACACAATCGGACATTGATCAAGAATGGCCTGACTGATTGTTTATTTTACTCCTGGTTACGAAGCGAACACTCTACCACTGATCAACCGCGACCAGTTAGGAATGACATGAAGATCCTGGTGAGTTCATTTTCCAACTCGTTTTGAGTCTGGCGGGACTATCCACAAGCAGATTTCTCCATCATCGCCTAGAGTGAAGCGAAAGTCGGTAGATCAGAAGCAGATTTCTGACAGCAACGGGTCTACCGAAACTTGTATCAGTACAGAAACAGTTAGAAATCATATGGCGCCTTTGATTTTTTTCCATTTTCCTTGATGTAAGATAATAGCTAAAATGAAGGACGCCAGTTCACAGACTGTTATGAACAGTCACCAAATAACCGTGAGGGTTATCAGAAGGTACCAAAATGAAGGTTTTTCGAAAGATTTGAGGAAGGAATTTTAAATCCATAAATCTTAATGCGTACGTGTAATCTGTACATAATTGGAAAAACCATCGTAACAAAAGAAGTGAATTTTAGGACATTGAGACTCTCCCCGAATGCTGATCACCCCTTTTAGGTAGACTGATCCATTAGTATATAAGTCAGCGTGGCGAGGAGCCGAGAGACAAAGTTGCTAGAGCTTTCAGTGAGCAGACGGAGATGATAACTAGACAGTCTAAAGGTAAACAATTTAAGAGCTAGGATAGAAAGTACAATTGCAAGTAGCACCAGTGACAAGACGTAGGCTAGAAGAATTGAGTGTGAGCGAAAAGTAATCCTCGATAAGGGTCAAATAACCTGGTACTTCACAACACAATAAGAACTCTGACTAAAACACGATCAAGAACACACACACAACCTCATCGTAACTTATAACCAATCATTGTATACTCCGGTAGAGTGAGAGGACAATTTATATAGTATCATCTTGTCGCCTGAGAAGAACAACCCAGTACAACACACGTTACAATATGTACCCTTAACTTGGATATTCGTCAATCAATGAGTCGAAAGACAAAATGACCAATTTATTTTAAACATAAACTGTTACCTCTTTTGTTGTACCCAAGACCAACGACAACATCATGTGACGGCGTTTTCGCGATGTTTCCATTCAAGTGTGACGTCATCGCTCCGGTTCTTTGGTCTTCACCTTTGTGTTTTTCTTTCCTGTCACAGTTTTCACTGTTATCTGTTTCAACCCTGAAATTACTGTGAATATTTTGTCTATCAAATAAATTATAAATGCTTACCAACTTGTGATGTGTAGAATTACTATGTAGAAACCCTGAAATTACTGTGAATATTATGTCTATCAAATGAATTATAAATGCTTACCAACTTGTGATGAGTAGAGTTATCACATTTATAAAGAATCCACTTTCGTTTGTAAACGACAGTTTGATTGGCTGATTGAGATACTTTAAATTTCTGCGACATAACTCGCTATGCAAAATGTCATGACATCTTTGAAGTTGATATCTTTGTTTAAAATTCACCATAAAACAGAATCAAAAGCGTATTCATCAAATGATTCAAATAAGCATAAAGATGAGATCTACTAGCAACGTTTTGGGTTATGAATATAACTTGATTGCACTTACAAAGTGTGAAAACGTAATTTGCTATTAAAGATCTAATATATTTTTGTAATCATTCAGACAAATTAAATGATATGCTCCATAGATGCATTTTCTTAAATTATGAAACACGCGGGTCATTCACTTGTATCTTTCAATGCTAACTTGGGTTAATTGTTTGCTTAACGCAAGAATTTTTTCATTGTTAGTTATCTTCACCTTTCACTCATACTGAGACGTCATCAGTTGCAGGTTAAGTACCGCGTAAAAGTTCAGACCTATACTTAGCACTTACGGCCTTAGCAGTGAGGATTCTTTAACGTGCCAACGCCTGCCGTGACACACCGCACTACTGAAGTTGTGACACTATCCTTCCTAAGAAGAAGTAATGATGAATGACAATAGTCGGGTCCGGATAGCACTAGGTCACCTGAGTGACTCGGATGACCTAACAGTTGGGAACAGAGTGTTCTACGCTAACGATGCAGCGCCTTCATTAAAGAAAACAAAATAGTTACAATAAAACAGGGTACAACGAACACACGTATAATAAAATCACCCTAACAGCGAAGTGATTTCATTTCCTGTAATTTTAAAACGACTTTTTGGATATAACGAATTGGTTCGTCTCTAGCACTTCACTGTAAGCGTGTTTTACTGTAATGCGAATTCAAAATACAGTTAAGTCAGCCGACTGATAACACTTTCTGTGTGTCATATGATGCAAATCCTGGTTATAAAGCCTCAAATGTGTTGGCAAGATCTGATTATGCCTCGGGGATTTAAATGAAGTAACAGTGTAACACAAATACTGACCTACAAGTTTGCCTTATTTGAAAGTACAAAGAATGTGAAAAATAACATTACATCTAGGTGCAAATAACACAAAAATAGGGTTTCATTTTACATTTCGTTGAATATTTGTTGAATATATGTTGTGAAGAGAATTTACCTAAATATCTTCCAAAGGAAGTGCAAAGTTGACCTTAAAGGGACATTAGCTGTCATTTTGTCACCATTAGCTGTCATTTTGTCACCTTTAGCTGTCATTTTGTCACCAATAGATGTCATTATGTCACCAAAAGTTGAATTCGATGAAAATTGCTCTATATTATTTCAGTTATAACACCAGTATTCAATTATTTTAATTATTTCAAACACTTTTAACTTAAAAAAAAGACACATGAACATGTGATTTTGGTGATTAAATAATTAGTATCTCCCAAGACAGTCATTCTTTCTTATATATTTCTTTACACTAAAAGCGGTTATCTAGCAAAGGCCGAAATTTGAAGATGTCCACCGTTCTTGGTGACGTCTCCATATGAATGAAAAGATCGAGAGAGAGAGAGAGAGAGAGAGAGAGAGAGAGAGAGACGTTAAAGAAGATATAATCAATCTAACAGTTTTAATAGGTTTCTCTTGTTTTTGTAGAAAATGAATGTTTTTATTAGACATTGATTTATATTACTATGCCAGTGAGAGAGTTTGAGAGGATGGTTGAAATAACTTTCACAGCTAATGCCCCTTTTATTACTAAAATAAAAATATCTTTGGATGCAGAAAGGAACACGTTGACCAATGAATATACATGCACATGTACAATGAAAGGGTTTAGATAACGAACAGTGATCAATCTCATAACTCCTATAAGCAATACAAAACCCTGAGTTGGGCAAACACGGACCCCTGGACACACCAGAGGTGGATCAGGGGGAGCAAGCATCCCCGTCAACCGGTCACACTTTGTCAATTGAAATTGTTAAAGCTATTCAAATCAGAAATATTTATTGACACAGATTTTTAAAAGAATGGATCTACATACAAAATTCCAGTTGACAATAAAATTATATTTTATGTAAATCAAATGACGATTTTGCAAAACTGTTCCTGTAATGCACCTTGCAACTAATTGATTTGATAAATCAACATCTTTTAGTTGTAAACGTATACATGTCAAGTCTAATGAGGAAAACTATTTGATATTTTCTAAGTCCAAGGACAATAACCCTGCAAAATTAAACCAGTAAACAAGCAAGCGAAATTTAATCTATAATTCATCATAATTAAGGTAATACTATCATTCAGCTCATTATCTACGAGTGTGGAATTGACAGGGAGTAATTTGCAAAGGTCAAGGGCAATAATTGTTCTAAAAATATGTCAATCAACATGAAACACGAACTTCGTCTGTAAGACTAGTCATCAATATCAAGAGACATATTGAAAATTAGCTTATGCATTATCTAAAAGCAATGCGAGGAATTCTGCAAATTTGACTATGACGGACAGGGGGTAATTCTATTATATGCCCTAATCATAGTCCAGATTGGCACGACATTTGGCTCAATCTTAATGTTCTTCCGCAGAGTTTTCTATATAGAAAGCCTCAGAGATTTGAGTTATGCAATGCAATTGCAAAGCTAGTTCAAAGAGATTTATTCTAAATTATTGTGCAGTGCCATTAAATGAGTTAACTTTCATGTTTTATGCAATATATTTCATTAAAAATACATTTTAAGGAAACTCATTCTGAGGTCACGTATGCTTTAATTATTACACAAGTGGTCCATGGGTCTGAACAGTCACCTGAGTATGAATATTTTGTGTCTTTAGAAATCAGTATCTATGTTCTTTTTATGAACAAGTTAAGATAAGGAACAACCATCAGTCTCAAGAGTGAAAAGGGAAAATAACGATCAATCTCACAAATCTTATAAGCAATACAGAGATGAAGAGGTAGGCAAACACGGACCCCATGCCACTTCAGAGGTGGACCAGGTGCTAGTGGCGGATTTAAGCGGGGAGGGAGCCGGCGCGCGCCCCCTAAAATCTTCAAATTTAAGGTAAATCGGGGTATCTTGTTTAGAAAAATGTACTAAACGATAAAAGAAGTAATGATTTCTTCCACTCCCGGAGAAATAAATGACAAAATCTTTTGATTTCTTGCATTACTTTATTGGGAGAACTTAATTTTGTTCCAAAAACCCTTAAAATTAGCGTCATTTTATTAATTTTACCTTATAAGAAATGATAGAAATAGTACAAATGACTAAAGAGGAGACATATTTCAAGCCCTATACAATCTGTAAAATCCCGGAGCTTCCGGGGGCTTCGCATCCTAGGCCCCCACCACTGGGGGCCTCAAGGCGGCCCCCAGACCCCTGGCTCATAAAGTGGCGCCCCCCGTAACCGCAATTCCTGGATCCACCCCTGGGTGCCTATGAGAATTAATCATCCCTTGTCGACTGGTCTCATCCGCCGTGAGCCCTATATCTTTATTAGGTAAAAAGAGTATTCCGTAGTTAGAATATGTAAAAACGGTCTAACCATTGATATAAAACACACAAAACAGCATTCGACCTAATGACAGGTTGTATTTGTAAATTAGATCGTTATAGTTTGTGAAGTATTGACTATAAACGAGACTGTTGAACCCCATTTGACATCTATTTTTTTGACAGTAGCCTGGCTCGATTTATAGACTGGTTATATGCAGAACATGCTCTTGGGTATCGAATCAGTTGAGTATTCATTATAAAGAGCACAAAATGTAGAAAGTTGGGCAAACACGGACCCCTGGACAGACCAGAGGTGGGATCAGTGCCTAGCAGGAGTAAGCATCCCCTGTTGACCGGTCACACCCGCCGTGCACTTTTCCATTTTTATACTCTGTATCAAATGATAGATACGTATATTAATCATTTAGAACTTGTTTATAGGATGTTAACTTTTATCACATCACAGCAAAATGTGATTTTTTATTTGAGTTCCAAAAGGCAAAGCAATTTACACAGTTTGCAAAGAGGGCTTGTTACTTATTATAATCATTTCAATAGTTTGACTGTTTGGTGTTCAGGGGTAAAAAACATGAAATATAATAATAATGGATAATGCATTTTCAATACATGTCCAACTAAACTCCACTTAAGTTCATGAACCCTGGACCCAGTATTAGTAAAGGTATGTTACTTATCAAATTCATATCTTTTACTACTTCATGTCCAGGAGTACTGAGGATAATTT
Source organism: Ostrea edulis (assembly GCF_947568905.1). Lineage (NCBI taxonomy): Eukaryota > Metazoa > Mollusca > Bivalvia > Ostreida > Ostreidae > Ostrea > Ostrea edulis. The sequence goes on along the minus strand of NC_079173.1, from coordinate 7,582,587 downwards.
GATAATACTTGCAACACATCTAAGGCCCCAGGGAAGCAGGGTTCATTATTTTCCCAATTTGTGTTTTCCTTTTCTCTCTATTGATGTTATATACCAAAGTTGGTTGCAATTGGTTCAGTCGTTCCAGAGAAGAAACTGACAATGTTCAAAAGTTTACGACTGCTGGACGATGAACGACTACAAACAAAAACCCAGTTAGCAAAAGGTTTCTTGAGTATCTCAGGTGGCCTAAAAATGGGCATATTGTATATATACCTGTACTTACTTTCTTTTGTCAGACGCTGCAAGAATTCTGTTGAGAACCTCCGTATTAATGGTTAGCAGCTCCACTGAAAAGGATATAAAAAAAACAGCAGTGACGGTTTGAGTTTTACTGTTGCTGAACACACGCACAGATCTATATGTATCTCGAATCTGTTATGTATAAAACTTTGGAGATTGCTAAATACAACATTTGGTACAATTATGTATGATCAATGATTAATCTGAAACCGGCCTAGAAATAAGAATATTTTATAAAAATAAATCATTGACACTTGAATTCCGTTTTATGCTAGATCGAGACAGCTACATGTTTATTAATTATTTTCATCATTTCATTCATATTTCAATTGAAACAGAAAATGATATATCACAAATGGATTGTAGCATTTTATGGATGTAATCAACTCCTTTCTGAGTCATACTTACACATGCTATCAGCGGGGTTGTAATGGTCAGGGAATGTTAACCCAAGGTCACTGAAGTACTGCAAGGCTGTTTGAGCCTCACCATAATAGGCAGCCTAAAGGGAAACAAGTATGACCTAATGTGAAAATATATTGGGGACAAATTATACTGCGATATACGAGTATTTTAGAATTTGTCGATATCTTGCACTCAATCGTCGGTTTAAGTACGCATACAAATATTTCTATCTAACTCTGTTTGCTATAGGTGTTATTGCTCAATTTGAATGTTTTGTATAACATTAATTATTCTAAATTTATGGTTGTGGATATTGAAGTAAGTGTAACGAACATGGAAACTTGGGAATTAGAATTAGCACAAAGTGTGAAATAAGGAGAAGGTGAACTGAACCTGACGTTGATTGCCAGACCCAACACAAACACAACATGGTTACTTAAAATCAAAACTCACGTGTCCGTTGACAAGCAACAATAGGGAGGAGAACATGTGATAGATCTGACTGGAAGGTTGGTGTATGGTGGTCAGAATCGTTTTGTTATACCGGGAGGCAAAGTCCAGAAGTTCCTCCATCAACACTTGGGCGGTGCTCGAATCGAGACCGGAAGTGGGTTCCTGGAATATTCATAAAGTTACTCAAAACGTATACTATACCTCATTGGAACGTTTCAATGAAACACTCGGTTCGCAGGTAAATAACTCATTATGCTAAAACCCGGGTCTGAGATTCGTTAATCTGTGTGTGTGTGTGTGTGTGTGAGTGTATGTATGTATGTGTGTGTGTGTGTGTGTGTGTGTGTGTGTGTGTGTGTGTGTGTGAGAGAGAGAGAGAGAGAGAGAGAGAGAGAGAGAGAGAGAGAGAGAGAGAGAGAGATACTATTGTAGTGTAAAGTGCCTGGCATAAGAAGTGAAAGTCACGGGTCTTGTAGATATAACCTTAACATGAAAGGTTTCGTGTCGCGGTAGGCGTTGGACACGTTAAGAATATTATCCACTGTATTGACATTTGGTATAAATGTGTGGCTTTTCATGTATAGGCTATGATGTCTCTATATAAGTGACAACTCACTCAACAGGATGTCAAGAAAATATACAAACATTACTGGCTCAATAGTATACGTACATCTATCAACATAATGTTGGGATCGGTCAGTAGCTCACATGCTATATTAGCTCGCTTCTTCTCCCCTCCGCTCAATCCTCGATGCATGAAGTCACCAATAACTATCAAATGAAAGTATAAAGATTAAAGACATTAATGTTTATATAGTAATCAGATCAGAATATATCAATGTTTATATAGTGATTAGAGATCAGATCAGAGGAGACTAATGTTTATATAGTAATCAAAGATCAGATCAGAAGAGATTAATGTTTATATAGTGATTAGAGATCAAATCAGAGGAGATTAATGTTTATATAGTAATCAATGATCAGATCAGAAGACATTAATGTTTATATAGCAATCAGAGATCAGATCAGAGGAGATTAATGTTTATATAGTGATTAGAGATCAGATCAGAAGAGATTAAAGTTTATAAAGTGATCAGAGATCAGATCAGCAAAGTTCGTAAAACATCACAAATGTCGTAATTTTTACCTAAGGATGTATTTTTAAATTTAAAAAGGCTATAGTCCTATTCCACAAGACAATTAGTGTAAGCTTGTAAATATTGATTCAGATCTGTAATCTCTATACAAATCATGTGGAGATAAACTAAAAGTCTACATTACTATTCTGATTTTCCTACACGCGATTCAGATGTTTATACATCACTGAATCATTATTTTAATATCAACAGATTATCAAATATGTGAACATTTAGAATTAAAAAGCAAAATTTTCAAACTGGTATCAATGACAGTATCAAAGCGACCGACTTCGAATTACTGATATTTAGAAAATTTAGGTCAACCCTGTACGGGGGAATTAAAGCCCATTTTCTGTCATTTACCAATCAAACGTATTTCATGTCATTATTACCCGATGATGTTTACGAACAAATTATCCGATGGACGTAATTTTGGTAGAGAAATAATCTTGTCAGGACAAAAAAGACGATGAAAGATGTATAACCATTGTCACTAGTGTCAGTGTCATATCAATAAGACGACGGTAAACGGAAAAAAGTCACAGGAAAAAAAGTCACAATATGTATAAAAAGTGCCTATGACCACACCTAGGAAAAAAAGTCACAATTTGTTTGATGTCACACATTGTTGGTTCTGGCATACATTTTGCTAAAAAAGAAAAAAAACACATATTTTTCCTCCATCCTATGTATGACTTTAAAGATTGTAAATTGATGCCATTTTGTCTACTTATACAGGAAATACACTGTCTAGAAAAGGGGAAAGGTGCCTTGTGAAGCCACTAATTAATCTCAACAGTCAACAACTGTTGTAAATACTTAAAAGTTAATTACTTTTTATTAGGGTTATTCGTTTTTTAACATTAAAATATATAAACTCTGTTGCAAATGATTAAAAAAAAAAAACCCATGGAATCTTCTAACTTTGAATCAAATTTAAGAAAAACTTTTCTCCTTATATAATATTTGACTTTTTTCTGTATATTCATGTAGTTTTCTTTCAAAATATATACTAGTATACTGTGACTTTCTCCCCCTTTGTATATATGACCCTTTTCTATCAAAATATATACTATGAATTTTTCCCTATGCATATAATATAATATATATTGTGACTTTTTTCCCTACATCTATGTGATTTTTATACAAAATGTACATTGTGACTTTTTTTCCTGTGATTTACTTTCCTGTGACTTTTTGTCCGTGACTTTTTTTCCGTGACCTTTTTTTCCTATGACTTTTTTTCTTGTTATTTATTTTCCTGTGACTTTTTTTCCTGTGACTTTTTATCCGTGACTTTTTTTCCTACATTTGAGACGACAATGGTGATAACAGTGATGAAGATTATTGTTCCTCTCATGTCTATATAAACCTCTTCGGATCACCTGAAACAACTGGAACATATCCTGCAGTAAGACATCTTTGATCAGGTCATTCAGGTGTAGAGTCGGGCAGAACCCCCTGTCTTAATTTAAAAGGACTAACTCTGCAGTACCTGATGATTCTTGCATATCAGTATGACTAAGCATTAACCTGCTGTTGCTGAGGAGAAGGCTTTAACACATTTCTTTAATTTTAGATTCCTTATTTTACGCGAGTACTTTATTCCGCGATCTAGTCCTATTGCATCAAATTGCGAGGAGGAAATATCGCGAGTTCAAATATTTCGCGTTGACGATATAGTTCACCAAAAATCAAAATAAATATCGTCCAATTCCTAATGTATTAATGGACAGGTGAACTATTAATTGACCAAGGCACCCTATTTCTGTAGCAATATAATAAATAATTGAAAAGACAGTTATTACAATAAAGGCATGGGTTACGTGATTGTTTTTAATTACGATTTCACACCGTGCACAACCATTACTTTGGAGAGTCGCTAAAAGAACTGGCGAATCGCTTTTAACGCCAGGGGGAGTCGGTAACCACTGCTTGGAATTCGGCCGTAAGGTAGGTCACAGATTTTTCTTGCATTACCGAATGCATGGGGTTGATTCCTGTTAGCGTTGTAAAAGTAGTGGAAAGGTGGGGGTCGATTTTCATTAAACATACATGTACACCATTGAGCAGAGTGCAATGTAAACTTTGTATACTTTGAAGTCAAACAAATTAAGTATATTGCTTCCTTACTCGTGTCCAAACATTTTCTGAGATGAAGCGCATCCACAATTTCCTCAATTCGCGCCATTTTATCCGCCTTTGACACGTGATCGGGAAGTCGAATCATGGCGGTAAACTGAAAGAAATGAACAGCTGCTTTCATTTTTCCCGTTCAGCCTATTTTCTTGCTACCATTCTCTAATATTGTGAAACATAATAAATCCTGAATTTTTTAAATACAAACATTCTTCGAGATTACCCTTCACTTTTGTGATCGCAGGAAAAGCTGAATCCATAACTTCAGAATTTGATACTCAGACTTACGTAAAGTGTTTCTCTCAGTGTGAGCCTTGACATGAATATATCACTCTGTAAAACATACGCCAGTTTCCGCCGCTGTAACTTGGTAAAGGAGCTTCCGTTCAGAGTTATCGTTCCTGATGTCAATGGCACATTTCCCGCCAAAATATTCAAAAGAGAGGTTTTTCCTGATCCTATAATTATCAAGAATATCTAAGAAAAACACAAAAATACAGTTAGCATTGGTTCAATGGATTTATATATTGTTAATTCATTATATGCGGAGATTCCAGCGTGTTATCTAGTGTCCCTCAATCCCTCAGTGACGAGCTCGCCTACATAGTGCCCAGTGTTCAAGTTATAATAACGATATCCCTTTCTTGATGCTCAAAAAATTAAAACTGAAGTTTATCTTATTTATAAAACACAATAAATTGGGGGGGGGGGGGGATCCATAATTCTGTTTCAAATGATATTGTTTACATTTAATGAAGCAAATCTTTCTGTGTAGGAACTGTGTTGTACATATAGGATGGCATGATTTAGTTGACGATTTCTGTAATGTCTTTTAAGTATCAAAAATAGGCGGAGGTGTGATGCGGCTCACTCAAAAGTCCCTTGCAATATATCCATGCGCGCTTTGCCAGAAGTTCAACTCCCCAAAGTGGTATAACACTCGCTTCTCACTGCTGCGATATCAGTTCGATCCTCGTCCTCAGTAGCTAGTAAACGCATTTCATGAAACATTCTTGTATTTTGTAGACCTTGTTGATTGTTGTAAAATGAACAATTTTATGATGTTGAATTTTATAAAGAAAACTCTCTGTAAATAAGCAGAATGGATAACACGTGACTTTCAACCCAATTAAGCGTCTCCCAAAGAACACAACCTGAATTTAATACTTAGATATACCGCGTTAGTCACTGGTTTAAGCGCTCTCCCAAAGAACACAACCTGAATTTAATCTAGTACTTAGATATACCGCGTTAGTCACTGGTTTAAGCGTCTCCCAAAGAACACAACCTGAATTTAATCTAGTACTTAGATATACCGCGTTAGTCACTGGTTTAAGCGCTCTCCCAAAGAACACAACCTGAATTTAATCTAGTACTTAGATATACCGCGTTAGTCACTGGTTTAAGCGTCTCCCAAAGAACAAAACCTGAATTTAATCTAGTACTTAGATATACCGCGTTAGTCACTGGTTTAAGCGCTCTCCCAAAGAACACAACCTGAACTGAATTTAATCTAGTACTTAGATATACCGCGTTAGTCACTGGTTTAAACGCTCTCCCAAAGAACACAACCTGACCTGAATTTAATCTAGTACTTAGATATACCGCGTTAGTCACTGGTATTAAACTGATGATAGTAACGAAAGTTTTACGTTACTATCATCCTCGCTGTTTTTTCAACGACGAATTTTCTCTTCATATGAGCCGTATAAAAGATAAAATAACACCTGATCGTAATTGTTGCTAGTGTATGATATTTCTTATCTACATATCATTCGCAAATAAACAATACAAATAGATATAATAACTAAACGTGATCTTTCCGGAATTTCCTTCCGCCATCTTGGGATGGTAGTAACGATGGACGATACGAAGTTTGCGTTTAGATATTGTTAGTAATTTTTGTTAGAAACTTTCACCCCCCCCCCCCAAAAAAACAAAACAACAAAAAGCAAAAAAACAAAAAAACAGCTCTGTGTCTGAGTAGACGCTGGCTTAATATAGAATCCTTAGTGCTCTGACTCCAGAATAAACACCGGCTTCTCTATCAATCATCAAGTCATTCTCCTATAGAATCTATCATATGTCACCTTTACATCAAAACAGAATACCGCTATCAATATCTTTAGCAACACCTGACATGAAGTTGAGAGTGTACACAGATCGTTTACCTGTTGGACCCATGATAGCTAGTATCTGTCCACTTTTGGCTTTGCCATTGATATTTGTAAGAATGGTCTTGTCTTTCAAGGTCAGACAGACGTCTGTGAAGGTTAAGACAGCGTCATTGGATCTTGTCTTCATGCTGAAATTACAATATATATCGCTGACATGCTAAACAAATCACGAGAAAATCTGCAAAACATGTGACGTCATAATTGACAAATGGACTTTTGCGAGCACGACTGACTTTCACAGTCAACGACTGACCTGCGTATTGTATGGAAGCACGGAATCGTTAAATATATGCAATGTCGATTTGTTGAACAGAATATAGGGAACTTCTACCTTGCTCTTGAGCTAGCTATATGCAAGGTGAAGATAACGAACAGTGATCAATCTCATAACTCCTAAATAGTGATTTCTCTTGATCACGCAAATTAAGCAAAGACAAGCGTGTTCAAACCGCTGCACGTTACAAAATTGTGACATTGTAGTGACTCTGGTGTTTGGCTGTCCAGAGGCTTGCTTCAGTTAAAATCCACCTATGACGTCATTCTTTTGTTCGAACACTCCATTATTTTTCAGGAATGGAGTGTTCGGAGAGTAGGTCAACCTTTATACAAGTAGATATAAATGCATGCAACAAAAGAATGAAAAACGTAAGACATGATTAAAATGCACAAAGTTTAGTAGCAAGGGGCCCAGCAAAGGTGGATTTTAAGTGAGTCAATGTACTCGTATCACTCCATTCCTTAAAAGCAATGGACCTCCGCCCCTTCGGGGCCTCGGTCCGTTACTTTTAAGGAATGGAGCGATACTCGTACATTAACACTTACGTAGAGTATGTTTGGAACTCTGGGACTGTGTGTTCATGTTCGCACGTTGTTTCGTCCTGGGGCGACGGTGGTTGTTGTCGTGAACGACGTGAACGACAGATGCTTTTGCGAAAGAGGTGCCAAAAATCAGAGAAGACCCATGCTAAGCTTCGGGACAAAACCTCCCTGAGCGGGGGAAGTGTAGCAGACAGTATGTAGGGATTTTCTACGGCCTCGCTAGTGAGGTAGTTTTTCTAGTGATATGGTAGAGTCTCTCTCTAAGCAACGGCGAGCGTGTTCAGATCACTGCACGTTATAATATTATTACGGTCGGCCTGTTACGTTTCAAACCATTTGAACTTCTTTTATTTATCTGACAATTATCAAAACATATTTCACACAAGGCTATTGATTCATTTCATTTTTTGCATGCATACCTGGGTGTAAGATTTTAACTCGCACAGATACCTTGTTAAAACTTTACAAAAAGTCATTGCATCATTAATAAATTAAATGCAAGTTTATCATGCAAGAGTTTTGCATTTTACTTTATCGTGAAAATATATGACGTTGTTATACAACTTTATTCAATCAAACACAAAGGTACAACACAGAACATGATAAACGTACCTACAATTAGGAATTTTTATTTGAACAATATTCTATTCATTAGAAGTGAATGGGATTGGGCAGCAGGCATGGCCTATTTCAGCCCTCTTCCTAATTCGGAATTACATGTGTATCTGCACTGATGCAGATGTGTAGCTCTCTGGGGAAATATTTGGACATACCAGAGAGCTACAAATCCACCCATTATGAAAACCTTCGATTTACGGCGTAGGTCGCATCATAATATAAAAAAAATCCTTACATATTTTCCCAGTATACCGTATTTCTGTCCAAACGTTTATTAAAGCCGCATGTGAACCAAAAACGCATCTGTTTGTAGAGGTAGCCATGTTAGGCAGTAGTCAATTCGAACCCCGTTGATTTTTATATCTATTCATTCTATCCAATATGAAGTACGTAAATATTGAAAAGAAATCCTAGTGCGTTATGAAAGCCATGCGTCTGGTCCCCATTTCTCCAATTAATCTTTTCAATACTGACATATAAAAACAGAACTTGGCGGGGATGGAACTGGAATTGTTTCATCTAAAATATTTAACTAACAAGAGGCCCACGGAATAGCATTGAAGAAGATCTATGCTATTTTTAAATATGCTGGAACTTGATTCGCAGCAAAATCGGGCCGCCGGTCATGTGACCGGGCTGAAAATGAATCAAGTGTGGCGGCACCCCCGGCTCCAAATCCAATATGGCTGCGCCCAGCATAACCGCTACAGTTTTATACACATTTTCAGAAGAAGAGCTTGACGATGATAACGACGAAGTATTCATTGCCGCAACAATGTCCTATGTGTCAATTATGTTAATTAGACATCTATTGATAGCATGCCATATAGTTATTTTGACACAATAATCGGACAACCATACATAAACTACTGTCTGTCCTAGCCTCTCTTGCAACTGCAAGTGGCTTTTCTAGAACTATTTATTTAACCCTAATAAAAATTAAAATTGGCAACTGACCTGTAAGATTGGATGAGTCGTAACTAAACAACTCACATTCTTTTGTTATTTCATAAATGTAGGATCTTCGAGGTGTATGCATTGACAAAAGTGATGAAATGAATAATAAAAATATATGTTGTTACAAGATCTTGTAAAAATATATGCATAATGCACTTATGTAGAAGCTGATGTTCGTTAATGAAACTGACAAAACTTGCATATCTACAAACGACGCCATCTTGGTCCCGCTCACGCCTGTCAAAAAATTCGGCGCCAGCGGGCCGGCCCGGTTGATGCGCACGCATAATCGGCTTCCAATCAAGTGTTCAGCCGGTCAAAAACCGGCGGCCCGGTAATACCGGCGAGGTCGAATCAAGTTCCAGCATAAACACTAAATACTAGTACCTAGTTTGGCCCCAACCTGGAGTCAGAACGTCTACCCCGGATATCATGAAATTTACAATTTCGGTAGAGGCCCTCCAGCTCTACATGACCAGATTTTCTTACAAATGTAAGGGAGATTTTTAAAGCTGTATGACCCGATGTTCATGTATTATTTTTGTACATAATAACTTTAAAGGAGATTAATTACTTTATAAAGTTATTAACTTTCCCTTATTACATATTACATGCTTGAAAACATCTGCATGTAAAAGAAAACAGTGCGAATATTATTTAGAAAGTAAATATAGTGGCTACATATATAAATCATCCCATAATATACGTCTATAAATAGACCCCTGCGCGTCAGGGGAATCCCAACATGATGTATTAACTCATACGCAACTGTCTAGTTTTAAGGCTGAAAGAGCGTAAAACAACGAATTACTAAGAGGTATTTGATATTTTTATTTCTATTAAACTTATGGTACGGTGCTGTTATAACAAAATACACAGCTTTACACAGATAAGACCACCAATGATATGAAAGTTTGAACTGGTCACGTGACTGTCACTTGAAATGGCAGAGTGACGCGGTTATTAGTAAACATCGATTTAAAATCAAATCATTTGGGTTAAAACAGTTGAAATAATGTATGATATGTCTTACAGTCTCATAACTACATACGTGCGATGATTTAATAGCGTTTTTACGAGATGGAAAAAAATATTGTAATTCGGACCATACAGCTTTAACATTGGCCAATTTTTGCTCCATCCTTAAGGCCCAGGGGATGCAGAAGTCCTGAAATTTATACTTTATACCCCCTTGTCCCAAAGATGCTTCATACCAGATTTAAAAAAAAAATTAAATGGCAGTTACAGTATCAGGAAGAAATTAAGAATGGTCAAGTGTTCACGAACGGCGCACGGCGACAGATGCTGACCAATTGCATTAGGTCAGGTGACAAAAATATTTATGGGGATATTAGGTCACATAGTCTTTACTGTTTCAGAAACAGTACGAGTATGGAAATGAACCGGAACAACTCTATAATGTTTGGACAACTTGACCATTTCTGTACATCACTTATTCATGTATACAGATATGTCACGAAAAGGTTTCCGTATTATATGCTCGTGTCAAAGTCAGCCGTTGACTGTAAAAGTCAGCCCGTCTCGCAAAAGTCCAATAGTATATCACAATGAGATTATTTGATTTAATTTATTTGATGATCTATAAAATGCGTTCGCCAGTCATTGTGGAAATGTGTAGGCTGTACCTTAAGTCACACAATAGCAGGCCCGGGTAACTATTTCATAGTATGAAAGATGCGGTGACCAGGATGATGAAAACTTTCACTATGGCTGACACATGTGTACTTTGTACTTATACATGTACTAAAACAACACAAAAGGCACCGCAGTAAAATGGCTGAAATATTGCTTAAACGGCGTAAAACCGTAATGAATCAAATAAATCACAAAAGGCATATTAAGGCGGGTAATACCGTATGTGAATGGGAAGGTTTATTTATGCTTACCAAATGAGCTAGAGATTAAGGGTATCAATTCTACAGAATAGAGCATTGCATGTACGGAAATGTTTTTTCTTCTGAAATCGATTCGAGCGGCATACCATGTAAAGTTATGGAGAACCAGATCAGACTACTGTGTGGGGAAATTGATACGCGCTCTTGTTGTAAAAGCACCGCATTAGAAGTGTGTAACTCCCTTGGGGGTGGGGTGGGGGTGGGGTCAAAAACATTGTTGTGTTTGTCACCGACCTGTGCGGAAAGGATGTCAAATGATACCCAGATCATTACAGAGAGACTTCCGCCCTATGTACACGTCACAGACACATAATAAGTGTTCGATTGTGCAATAACTTGTACTGCTGGCAAACATCTAGATAAATGTGCTGACTTTGGGTTACAGCAATGAGGAGGAAATAATCATAATGGTATTGGAAATAATGAAAACAGGAAAATCCCATTTATCAGCAAAGCTAACCGATGGAGAGAGCAAGGCATGGGCGGGATAATAAGCATTATGATGACTTTTATCAAATGTCGTGATACTTCTGTGCGTTTTACTCGCTTAACAATATTGCTGTTTTTGGACCGTGTCTTTTTCACAAATCGCATCTTTGTTTGACTTTGGTGAAGGGGGACAATGGTAAAATAGCCGTGTCAGGAAATTACTATACGGTTACAGAAGAGTTACTTTCAAACTTCCTACACTTACATCTTGCCATGTTGCATTATCCCACGTGATGACGAACCGGCTCATTTCTTGCCTGATTATGAAATAAGTACAATGCAAGGAAAACATCCAAGACATTCCGAATAAAGCGTCCATCTTGCTTCACCGTTCATATTGCGTTTGCGCTCCATTCGTGTTTTACATTCTCTTACCGTTCATCAAGCTGCGTTCACCGCGTTCACATATACCGCTTGTCTACGAAATACGATACTTAAAGTTGAACTGTTGGTTTTTAGTATTAATATTAACTATCAGCTAAAGTTAATTAACTTTTGTGCACCTGGGCCCAGGTTAATAAACGTACTAGTACAGGTAAATCAACACAGGTGTCTATGGTGTCGACTCCGGCAAAATGTGACTTGTCCGTTCAACTATTAAATATATATATATATATATATATATATATATATATATATATATATATATAAGCACAAAAACCCAACAACACCCTACTTTCTTAAAGTGTCGGATCTGAGAAGATACAATAAAGAAATCTATAAAAGCACTGAAAAGGCCACGACAGTGTCGTGGCCTTTTCAGTGCTTATATATATATATATATATATATATATATATATATATATATATATACATGTATATATATGGTGATGGGGGAGAGGGGTAGAAATCTGGGGAGTCAGAAACTTCAGAAATCTCATCTTTTTAAAATTGCTTTTTAAAACCAATCCAAAGTACTATACAATGTAATTTAAACCAATCCAAAGTACTATACAATGTAATTTAAACCAATCCAAAGTACTATACAATGTAATTTAAACCAATCCAAAGTACCATACAATGTAATTTACAGCTGATACTTACGTTGTCTACGGGTGAACACCTGTAGGCTAGCCTCGCTGTTCCCCGAGCGATAGTTGTAAGGAATAACTCGATGAATTTCACTCGGGAGGGTTTGACGACTTAAAATAATCTGCTTTGCATTTGATAAAAAAAAAGTTAAAGCACCGGAACATCCGCAGTTGCTTTTAATGTGATAGAAAAGAAGTCCAATTCTTGAATATTAATGAATGTGTTCTCTCACGTGTCAGGTCACCTGTTGTGTGTCCTTGATGTAATTCTACACGAGTCGGAGTCGTAACAATAGGTCACATCGTTTTTATAACAACACCTATGCATGCCATTGCATTCATCCATTTTATCCTCCGATGAACATTATACGGGTATCACAAAGCCTTTTCTACAGATTCAGAAGTTACGTAGTTACATGTATGGTCCCTGAAGTAAAATGCACCCACGTGTCCATCAAATTTAAACCTTAAAAAAAAAACACCAGTGTAACCCCGTTTTCCATAGCTTTATTAATCCAACACTTTAAAAGCTCTCGCATTATATATGTACCGCATTCAACCTTAGACTTCACGGTCTGTGAAGTTTCTTTGTTTGACCCCCTACCGGAGAAAAGTTTTATTTTCTGAGCATTCATGTCAATATTATATATGTACGCTAATGGTGACGCAATGTCGGCACGGATCAACACCCCTCCCCCTTAATATTTGTTTTTTGACAAGGTACTTGTTTTCGTTATTCTTACATGCAAAATTCGTTTAAAGACGTTTCTGTAAAATGCAAAAACGAAATTGAAACGAAACAAAACGTTTTTTTTTTTTGGGGGGGGGGGGGGGGGGGTCATGGGTAATGCACGAACACACGCTATTTGATGTTAGCGCTCAATCAGTGAGCATGCAAATTTTTCATTTGCGTCTAAATTTTTCCCACTTTGATTGAAACTACGTGTAAAAAATTACATTATTTTCTTTGATATGAAATGTACATTATGTATATTTTGATTCGATGTGACATAATTTGTGTTTATTTGACCTTGTGAAGGATATCAGTTAGTATTACTGCTGTACCGGCGCCCTGCGTCACAGTACAGAGACTGAGAATTTGTGTACTATAAAAGTACTGGGTCCGTCTAGCTTTAGCTTCCGGTACCTCCAGACCATATCACGATATAAAAATAGAGGCGAATATGCTTTCAACAATTTATTAACATAAAACTAAACTAAATTGCATTAATCTTCCATAATATCCCCATTCTATGGCCGATCTCTATGAAATAATTATGGATGAATGTTTCGAAGGGAATCGGAGGATTTGATGTAAAGTGAATACACATTCCCCAAATCATGAATTATAAATTTCTAACTCCCACCTCACGTCTTAAACTGTGATTTGATTAGTTTCAACCTACCTCTAATTCATCCCTTCAGTATTTCGTCGCGAGTATCGCCAAATATCAACATTTGGTGGAATCTTAGGAGTTTAAGGAACAGTAGTCTTAATCAATAAATATATCTAATACATAATATTAGATCTTATAAAATCTTCTCAACAAATGTTCTTACATTTCTCCTATCTATCTTCTTTTAATAAATTTCTTCTCTTAAATCTCTGTTGGGCTTCTCTCGATCTCTGGGATACAACTTCCACCAAATAATTCAATGTTGCCTGTTTTTATACTAACCGTGTCCTAAACCACCAGGAGGCGCTCGGTTATTTTTCAGTCAATCAGAACGCCGAGTCGTATTCCATACAGTGCGGTCCATGCAGATGAATGGAGGAGTTTGTAAATGAAAATAAGTAAATGTTTGTAATTTCTTAGTCAAATGACATGTAAAATTCAAGTGAGTTTAACAAATACATAGCACAGAATGCATTAATCTTAACCGATTTCCTTGATGAAATGGCTTACAGCAAAAGTAAAGTTGAAGCATCCATCGGAGATTGAAAGTTGGCGAACGACCAGTATAAACATAAGGTAAAGTTGTCAACAATTTATAAGCACACAACATGAAATTACGATGCATATTGTGCACAGTTAGTAATCATAAATTACTTAAATAATATCAACTACATATTAATTAAAATGAAAAATAAACAACATGAACTCGCACATTCAAACTTCGTGTATATGTTAAATACCTACTTCATTAGAAGTAATTAAACGTTTAACCGATAACTAATTCAACTCATCATTTATTAAAAAAAATTATATCGACTAGAATTTGGAGAGGATATTCTTGGTAGTCCAATACATTACGTTGATAGGATGATGACGGATGATGCTATAACATTCCTTTTCTATTTACTCTAGATTTCACCTACCATAAGTTCATATTAAAACTCAACCTACACGTCCGTTTCTTTAACTTTGAAAGATATTTTAAAAAATTTAATATTTCAAAGAATTCGTATTAAACCCATAAGGTGAACCCCATTTATGTAAAGATGCCCCCTCCCCCCATATGCTTCAATTGTTACACAAACTAGACATTTACTCCTTAAATTCAAATTTTGATATTTAACCTGTTTCGCCAATAATCACAGGTCTTTAATTTCATGCCAAGTTATACATTTCCTCGGAATGTGGAATAACTGACACTTGGACAGTGAAATATTTCATCATTCAGTTTTATTTCTTAACAATAGAATGTGGATATTCTGTTGTTGCTTAAACTTTTAAATGTGTCCTGTGAAAATCTAAGCTTAAAGCTGACCGGAGTTTCCATCCATCATGTAATAGGCGAGTGTATGTATTCTAAGGTACTGACTAAAACCCGGTCTCGGTCCCGGTTTTCGGTCTCGGTCCCAGATTTTTTTATTCGATAAAAACAGAATATATCAGAATATGTGAGCCCCATTTCTCGTTAACTTAGGTATGGCATCTCATGTCTGCATTCTGGTAGCTGATTGATCATCTGATTTTGACTACGAATAACTCCGTTTACCTGATCAAGACATAGGACACACGGCGGGTGTGACCGGTCGACAGGGAATACGGGATGATACCAGGTCACCAAGTTATATACCGGGCGAGGCCAGTACCAGGTCACTAGATGGCTAGGTAACGAATTTATCCCACCGATGACCTATTATAATAATATGCATGAGGCTATTGCGTACCAGAACTACAGACAACACCGTACCATAAATATTCCTTGTTCAAAGACGACTGTATTTAAACGACCTTTCGCATGGACAAACATCATACATTATATGTATACATCAGTGCAAATATATCCAGTGTGATTATAAGTAATTTCTTCTCTTTTTTTCGATCTCGTCTGATGCCAAACTTGCAAACCGTTTGGCCGCCATTGTTGTTGACAAATGCAACAAGAAAGATAACTCGCAAGGAAGCCTGGTATAAATTTTGACGGTGACGTGGGATAGAATATCCCACGTCTTCACGAGACCGTAATGAGCCAATCACTACTCAGGATCTCCCAGCTAACTTGTCAGAGGTGGGGTAATGCTTACTCCTTCTAGGCATCTGATCCCGCCTCTGGTATATCCAGGGGTCAGTGTTTGCTCAACTTTCTATTTTGTATTGCTTGCAGGTGTTATGAGATTGATCACTGTTCGTTATCTTCACCTTTTACTTACATGTAAGTTAAAAGTAGCGATGTTCTGAATTACATGTATCATATATAATCTGACCGTGGATTAGGTGAACTGTTTTAAAAATGTAAATGTGGATGTTGCAGACAATCATAATCTAACGTTGAAAAATCCTTTATTTAAACAGGAATGCTGTTTCTTCTGATCCTTCTGTTTGGTGCGTGACAGGAACTAAAGACTGCTTCATAGCCGTGATCAATTTTCACAGGTTCACGTAACCTACTTTCAGCAGACAGCGAAATTGCTTAAAATTGATTCTCAAAAAGTAGAATCCGTATAAATGTTAGATAAATAGATAATGATAATCGATAAAAATAATGAAGATTAACTTTTACTTTCAATTTTTGACATACAAAATGATGACAATGACGACCAGTGAAATATTTGTTATCGCTTAATTGAATGAAATATTTATGGTACATGTATGATATTCAGAATTATTTATAAGTTGATCGATTGTTTGTTTTTTCCATCCCGTCGAGAATTTTTCACTCATATTGAGACGTCACTAGCTGTAGGTGAAGTGCCACTTTAGACCTATGCTTAGCATTCAGGGCCGTAGCAGCGAGGGTTCGTTATCGTGCCAACGCCTGCCGCGACACGGGACCTTCATTTTTATGGTCATATCCGAAAGATCCGTGATTTTCACTTCTATATGTTTAGTTTAACGTCTTAGGTTTGACGCGGTCATGGCACGAACGGGGCTCGAACTCACGACCTCCTGGTTACGAAACGAACGCTCTATATAAGTAAAGAAATATAAAATTATATGAGTTACCGTACCTCTAGTATATTCAGTGGCCAATGTTTGCCCAACTCTCTATTTTGTATTTTTGAAGGAGTTATGAGATTAATCACTGTTCATTGTCTTCACCTTTCAGTAGTCTGCATCGATTTAAAATTGATCATGCACAGAACAATCTCTCGTGTATCGAATCAGTTGATAATTGATTGTTGCTACAGGAATATGGCGTTGGAGAAGCGGAAGTCACCCTGCATATGGTGTTTATGTCTCTCAACCAATTTTATATATACGAGCTTGTTCTGCGTATCATCAATTTCTAAATGGAGGCAAGCTATTGACAAATAATTTGATGTTACAGGGGTTTCAACAGTCTATAGTCTATATATGTATATATGTGAATTCTGAATACATATATGTCTTCCTGTTCTCTTTGTAATTTCTGCTTCCCTTGTTCATAGGCCTTTCGGTTGCTGACCTCCTCCTGATATCTTTGCATCAAATATTTTTCGTTTTCCGTTCCGTTTTCATTCTCCGTTTTTGCAACAAATATATAGAGTTATTGTCAGAAATACTGCATATCAATAATACTTTTTAATAATACATGTATACATGTATATGTATTACCGAATTGGATTCATATAACATGGTATACTATTTAATTTTTTTCGATTATTGATAGTACTCACAGATAGAAATATAATAAGAGATTAAACGATTAAACGTCATTCTGCTTTCAACCTTCTTCGACACCAGCTTCTTCAAACAATGTTTGATGCTAACCGATGGACCGCTTAAAATGTATCAGTCAACCCGAAAGACCACATCAACAGGGAATCAAATTCCATTTATACATGTACAGTGTATGTGGTAGCTTTCACAGGGACCTGAGATACCCTTTTTTATATTATCATGATTACACAGTTTGCTTCTACAATCTGTTTCGTTTCGGTATGTTTCGTTTCGGCAGATTTTGTTTCGATTTCGTTTCGCATTTTACAGGTACCCACAATAGATATGAATATCCGAGATGTGCACTGTTAAAGTCAAACTAGGAAATCAGCCAGATATGACAAACACATCTTTGGCATGTAGCACCAGATGCGCATTTGTAAAACTTACACGGTACCAATTTTGATGAACCAGATGCGCATTTCAACAAATAATGTCTCTTCAGTGATGCTGAAGCCGAAAGTTTGGAAATCCGAAATAAGAACTAAAAGGAAAAACAGAGTGCCAAAGACTGGAGTCAAATTAGGATTAGAGCTAGGCATGGGAGAGATAATCCTTAATTTTGAAATGAATTTCTAAATTTTATCACAGCAATTAAATATACATCCGTATTTTCAAGCTAGTAATGAAGTACATAGTTACTGGGCTGTAAAGACCCTCGGGGACTAACAGTCCACCAGCAGAGGCCTCGACCCAGGGGTCATAATGTAAAACTTATACGGTACCAATTTTGATGCACCAGATCCGCATTTCGACAAATAATGTCTCTTCAGATGACATGATATATAGATTTTACATCGTGTGTTTTGATCAAGCTGTCATCGAGTTATTAAACCGTGATAGCAGTATACGATTCCACATTATCGTAAATTCGCAAATTCTATGGTCGTTATAACGATCTAGTTCGTCAATACAACCTCGCATTGGGTCAAATGCTGTCTGACGTGTTTCATACCGATTGTTAAGCCGTTCTTGGCACACTGATTTTGACTGCGGATAACTCCGTTTACCTGATCAGGATATAGGGCTCACGGCGGGTGTGACCGGACAACAGGGGATGCTTACTGCTCCTAGGCACCTGATCCCACCTATGGTGTGTCCAGGGGTCCGTGTTTGCCCAACTATCTATTTTGTATTGCTTGTAGGAGTTATGAGATTGATCACTGTTCGTTATCTTCACCTTGCATTGTAAGTATTAAAAAAAGTCAACAACTGAAAACATATTGTTTTATTTCGTTAGATATGCTCTTCTTTTATCTGTCTCTCTCTATTGGAGCTGAAATGAGATACAAATGTTATGTCATTGTTAGGATATATACATATTTTACAATTATTCGCCTTTCAGATTTTTCGAATAATACAAATATATTAACAAAGTTCCTCCTTGATCTACAAATCAGACCACTAAAGTGTTTGTTTTCTATATCAACGAGACACTGATCAATTAAACAAAGTATATATTTACTCTGTCTACCTGATCGAGATATGAGGTTCACGTGACTCTGACCGTTCAACTGGGGATGTTTACTCCTTCTCGACAGGGGATGTCGTTGTCATTTCATACAGGTATATTACTTGGTACATTTCTGCTATTTCAGACTTACAGGTCAGATATATATAATAAAAGGGCGCGTTTTACTCATCGACGTTTGATTAAGAAATAAAGCTCGTGTTTTTTGCAGGATAAAACCCGAGGTTGAGCAAATTAATGCAGTATTAAAATATAATAGATGGGGCATTAGCCGAGGCTTTTATATTTCAAACAATGTTTCGAGATTGAGGAAAAGAAATTCATAAATGACTGAAGAATGCAAGGTGAAGATAACGAACAGTGATCAATCTCATAACTCCTACAAGCAATACAAAATAGATAGTTGGGCAAACATGGACCCCTGGACACACCATAGGTGGGATCAGATGCCTAGGAGGAGTAAGCATATATTTGTTTTTCCATAGATTTTAATCGTTTGATGAATATAAATCAATCGAGATGGCATCCATGTACACAAACATAGTGATGCACAGCTAGAGAAGTTCAGCTTCTGCCTATAATGTGTAGTTTTCGTGGAACGTGTATTCAAAGCAGTTGATATAATCCGTCAACAACAACTCAACTTTATCAAGACATAGGGCTCACGGCGGGTGTGACCGGTCGACAGAGGATGTTTACTCCTCCTATAGATATAGGGCTCACGGCGGGTGTGACCGGTCGACAGAGGATGTTTACTCCTCCTATAGATATAGGGCTCACGGCGGGTGTGACCGATCGACAGAGGATGTTTACTCCTCCTAGGCACTTGATTCCAACTCTGGTGTGTCCATTGCAGGGGTCTGTGTTTGCCTAACCCTCTATTTTGTATTGCTTATAGGAGTTGTGAGATGACCGCTGTTCGTTATCTTCACCATCCATTTCGCATGTTTTCAGGATATATATAGTATACCCTACAATCTAACCCTTTAATTTTTAGAATATGCTAAACATATGCCAATGATTATATGTGTTTGTCCAAAACATCATTGGTTATTCGCATTAAGGGTATTTCATTTATAAAGTTAATGGAATAAAGTAGATATATAGGGCTAACGGTGGTTGTGACCGGTCGACAGGGGATGCTTACTCCTCCTAGGCACCTGATCCAGATATTTCCAGGGGTCCAGTTTTGAGATTGATCACAGTTAGTGATCTTCACTTTTCTTAGTGAAAACTGATTTTACAAGTGAGTGGTACTACCTTCATGTGTGTAAATTAAGATAGAAACAATTACTTACTTTGACACATTTCCCCTGTAAAATCTGGGGAACATTGACAGTAGAAAGGGGCCGGTGTAGAGAAACAAGTCGCTCCATGTAGACACGGGAAACAGGCACATTAAGAGGAAACTGAAAATGACATATTGAAGTCACTTATATTGAACTATGTATCACATTGTTAGTTTATTTTATGTCCCGTCAAGAATGTTTCACACACATTGAAACGTGTCCAGTGGTAAGTGAAGCACCACATATTTAGATGTATCCTTAACGCTCAGGGCCTTAGTAGTAAGGGATGTTTTTAATTGCCAACGCCTTACGCGACACGGAACCTCCATTTTAAAGATCATATATATGATTTTCATTTTAAAATGCCGAACGTTTGGCGAAGGAGAATCATTATATATGGTTACGCCCAAGGTTTTGACACAGCCATGGCACGAGCGGGGATTGAACTCACGACATCCCTGTTACGAAGTGAACGTTCTAACACTAAGCTATTAGGACCGGTATATATTATACTGGAATAAATTAATTCCCCTATAATATATTTATATAGTTCAACATCGGTTACAACGAACAACTGTGGTCAGTCCATTGAATTTCAGACTGTATATAGTAATATGACAAATACCATACAGCTGGAATTTTGGCGGGTATATAATTTTGATTTATCCTGGCGATTCGCAAACATTCACCACAATAAGAATATGTAAATGTAACTATACTAGTATACATATACATGTATTATATAGATAAATAAAAAGAGGTTCACCAAAATTAATGGTATACCCTATAAACACAAATCCGCCAAATTTGTGTCCCACTTAAAACGGTTAAACGATATTTGGTGTGTAATAATCTGGTAGGCCTGGTTGGTTGGATATAGTTTAACGTTCCGCTCGCTCTAGAATCTTTCACGTATATGGAGACGTCATTATTATCGGTGAATAAACTGGTTGGAAGAGGAAAAGAATATTCGTGAATTCATAATTACTTTTACTGTAATATGTTTGGTCTACAATTGGTATATAGCAAAAGGTAGGGAAAGGGACAGAAATCTTGGTGTATTTATTGCTGTTGTTGAAAAATTTGTTTCTTCATGTAAACTCTGGACATTGCTAAGTTTTAGAAATTTACTTTTACGCCTAAGTGTTATGAAAGTGTGAAATCAATAGATGTCTTGAGGTCTTCATTTTAGGGGATATCCCTTTTACACGATTTTAAAACCCCAACGAAACTGAAATCATATCCATGAATAGATGTGATATGATATCAGGAAGTCCCGTTGTGTTGACTTCTAATGTCGGGAGTTTAACAAAGGTACACTCATCACTCATCCACTGATAACCTGTTTCACGTTTAGAATTTGATGGACTGTATATATTTAAACGTCCCTCTCGAGAATTGTAAATTTTGATGATTGGTTGATTGTATATTTTTAAACGTCCCTCTCGAGAATTTTGAATATTAAAACGGCTGCCTGGATTGACAATACAATTTGGGAATCCAGACAACTGTTGATGGTTACACGCACACACAGGCTGACCAGAATAAGGCAGTGTTGATCACCTCGGGCGATTCCATCTAACCTCTGATGTTTGCCGAATGCAGAATAGGGCTTCCACAGAAAGTCTGAGCCCACGCAAATAAGGAATCATTTTATAAATTGAATTGCACATAACTTACACTCTTTCTTCTGTAACGATTATCTTCGACATGTTGCTCATCAATCACGTGTTGTTTTTCTTATTTACATTGATCAATATGATTAGAACATCACAGATCTTTACCATTACAGGTGTCGCCAGTCCAGCCTTCCTGACAGTCACACGTCCCATTGTTTGTGATAGTCCCGTTATTTTTGCACATAATGACTGGAAATAAAAACAACAAGAGGCCCACAGGCCTTGTTAGTACAATTATACACTGAATCAATTTATCCATTTCAATCTTCTTGGAAAATGATTGAAATGGGACGCATAAAACGTACAAAGTAGAGAAAATAAATGATAATCTTAATAATAATAGCGATAACAGACTAAGTTCATGCAAATTTAAATTGTACGTCTCTTACACCATTCCATCTGTAACGATCATCTTCGACATGTTGCTCATCATTCACGTGTTGTGTTTCTTATTTACATTTATTAAAATGATTAGAACATCACAGAACTTTACCATCACAATTTTTGCCAGTCCAGCTCTCTGTGCAAATGC
Source organism: Ostrea edulis (assembly GCF_947568905.1). Lineage (NCBI taxonomy): Eukaryota > Metazoa > Mollusca > Bivalvia > Ostreida > Ostreidae > Ostrea > Ostrea edulis. Next base: position 7,560,101 of record NC_079173.1, on the reverse strand, counting down.
ACTTTCCGGCGGAAGTATAGGTTCCGCCATTTTCGCATACTTTGCTGTTGTTGCAGGCTTTAACTGAAAAAGAATTAAATATATCTAGCACTATTTTGCGGTTTCTCTTCAAAAAATTTTTGTGTGTATGTAACCGTTTAATTTTTAGACCTTTTACAAAAGAAGACAATGTTAAATTGTAAGGCTACTCTGTTACCTGCATGACGATCAGTGACAATCAACTGGAAGTTTAAGGAGTTTTTATAAAGCATGTCTTTTCTAAGAGATTTTGATATTATAATGTGGCGATTCCGACTTATCTTCCAAATACAAGAAGGGATAAGAATGAGCTACCAGTGTCATTCTACGTGGGGTATGGCTTATTTGGTAATTTTCACAATCGGAATCATACTACACATGTACATATTTCCTTATGATAGTTATACTTATCCATAGCTTCGCTACGTATACAAAATTATCTAGAAATAAATCGTTATTCTAATTTTTGTCATACATACTTCTGAAACGAGTAACAAAAAATTACAAACTAGTCCCTTGCCATTAAATACCATACCTGATTTTGTACCATTAACTACAATGCTTAATTCTTTGTCATTAACTACAATACTTGATTCTTTGGCATTAACTACAATACTCAATTCTTTGTCATTAACTACAATACTTAATTCTTTGACATTAACTACAATACTTAATTCTTTGTCATTAACTACAATACTTGATTCTTTGTCATTAACTACAATACTTAATTCTTTGTCATTAACTACAATACTTAATTCTTTGTCATTAACTACAACACTTAATTGTTTGTCAGTAACTACAATGCTTGATTCTTTGTCATTAACTACAATACATGATTCTTTGTCATTAACTACAATACTTAATTCCTTGTCATTAACTACAATACTTGATTCTTTCTCATTAACTACAATACATCATTCTTTCTCATTAACTACAATAATTGATTTTTTGTCAGTAACTACAGTACTTAATTCTTTGTCATTAACTACAATACTTAATTCTTTGTCATTAACTACAATACCTAATTCTTTGTCATTAATTACAATACTTAATTCTTTGTCATTAACTACAACACTTGATTCTTTGTCATTAACTACAATACTTGATTCTTTGTCATTAACTACAATACCTAATTCTTTGTCATTAACTACAACACTTAATTCTTTGTCATTAACTACAACACTTAATTCTTTGTCATTAACTACAACACTTAATTGTTTGTCAGTAACTACAATGCTTGATTCTTTGTCATCAACTACAATACCTGATTCTTTGTCATTAACTACAATACTTAATTGTTTGTCAGTAACTACAATGCTTGATTCTTTGTCATTAACTACAATACTTGTTTCCTTGACATTAACTACAATACTCAATTCTTTGTCATTAACTACAATATTTAATTCTTTGTCATTAACTACAATACTTGATTCTTTGGCATTAACTACAATACTCAATTCTTTGTCATTAACTACAATACTTAATTCTTTGACATTAACTACAATACTTAATTCTTTGTCATTAACTACAATACTTGATTCTTTGTCATTAACTACAATACTTAATTCTTTGTCATTAACTACAATACTTAATTCTTTGTCATTAACTACAACACTTAATTGTTTGTCAGTAACTACAATGCTTGATTCTTTGTCATTAACTACAATACATGATTCTTTGTCATTAACTACAATACTTAATTCCTTGTCATTAACTACAATACTTGATTCTTTCTCATTAACTACAATACATCATTCTTTCTCATTAACTACAATAATTGATTTTTTGTCAGTAACTACAGTACTTAATTCTTTGTCATTAACTACAATACTTAATTCTTTGTCATTAACTACAATACCTAATTCTTTGTCATTAATTACAATACTTAATTCTTTGTCATTAACTACAACACTTGATTCTTTGTCATTAACTACAATACTTGATTCTTTGTCATTAACTACAATACCTAATTCTTTGTCATTAACTACAACACTTAATTCTTTGTCATTAACTACAACACTTAATTCTTTGTCATTAACTACAACACTTACTTGTTTGTCAGTAACTACAATGCTTGATTCTTTGTCATCAACTACAATACCTGATTCTTTGTCATTAACTACAATACTTAATTGTTTGTCAGTAACTACAATGCTTGATTCTTTGTCATTAACTACAATACTTGTTTCCTTGACATTAACTACAATACTCAATTCTTTGTCATTAACTACAATATTTAATTCTTTGTCATTAACTACAATACTTGATTCTTTGGCATTAACTACAATACTCAATTCTTTGTCATTAACTACAATACTTAATTCTTTGACATTAACTACAATACTTAATTCTTTGTCATTAACTACAATACTTGATTCTTTGTCATTAACTACAATACTTAATTCTTTGTCATTAACTACAATACTTAATTCTTTGTCATTAACTACAACACTTAATTGTTTGTCAGTAACTACAATGCTTGATTCTTTGTCATTAACTACAATACCTGATTCTTTGTCATTAACTACAATACTTAATTCTTTGTCATTAACTACAATACTTGATTCTTTCTCATTAACTACAATACATGATTCTTTCTCATTAACTACAATAATTGATTTTTTCTCAGTAACTACAGTACTTAATTCTTTGTCATTAACTACAATACTTAATTCTTTGTCATTAACTACAATACTTAATTCTTTGTCATTAATTACAATACTTAATTCTTTGTCATTAACTACAACACTTGATTCTTTGTCATTAACTACAATACTTAATTCTTTGTCATTAACTACAATACTTAATTCTTTGTCATTAACTACAACACTTAATACTTTGTCATTAACTACAACACTTAATTGTTTGTCAGTAACTACAATGCTTGATTCTTTGTCATTAACTACAATACCTGATTCTTTGTCATTAACTACAATACTTAATTGTTTGTCAGTAACTACAATGCTTGATTCTTTGTCATTAACTACAATACTTGTTTCCTTGACATTAACTACAATACTCAATTCTTTGTCATTAACTACAATATTTAATTCTTTGTCATTAACTACAATACTTGATTCTTTGCAATTAACTACAATACTTGATTCTTTGTCATTAACTACAATACTTGATTCTTTGTCATTAACAATGATAATTAATTCTTTGTCATTAAAGTGTAAACATAAACTTACCATTACAATATTTTCCGTCCACCCGTCAGGACAGATACATTTCCAATACATCCTATATCTTCCATAACGTTGCAGAGTTCCGCCATTTTTGCATACATTGCTGTTGTCGCAGGCTTTAACTGGGGAAGAATGACATATATCCAGCACTATTTTGCGGTTACATTTTTTGTGCATGTAACTGTTTAATTTTCAGACCTTTTACAAAAGAAGACAATGTTACATTGTAATGCTTCTCTGTTACCTGCATGACGATCAGTGACAATCAACTGGAAGTTTAAGGAGTTCTTATAAAGCATGTCTTTTCTAAGAGATTTTGATATTATAATGTGGCGACTCCGAGTTATCTTCCAAATACAAGAAGGAATAAGAATGAGCTACCAATGTCATTCTACGTGGAGTATGGCTTATTTGGTAATTTTCACAATCGGAATCATACTACACATGTACATATTTCCTTATGATAGTTATACGTATCCATAGCTTCGCTACGTATACAAAATTATCTAGAAATAAATCGTTATTCTAATTTTTGTCATACATACTTCTGAAACGAGTAGCAAAAAATTACAAACTATTCCCTTGCCATTAAATACCATACCTGATTTTGTACCATTAACTACAATACTTAATTCTTTGTCATTAACTACAATACTTGATTCTTTGTCATTAACTACAATACTTAATTCTTTGTCATTAACTACAATACTTAATTCTTTGTCATTAACTACAATACTTGATTCTTTGTCATTAACAATGATAATTAATTCTTTGTCATTAAAGTGTAAACATAAACTTACCATTACAATATTTTCCGTCCACCTGTCAGAACAGATACATTTCCAATACATCCTATATCTTCCATAACGTTGCAGAGTTCCGCCATTTTTGCATACATTGCTGTTGTCGCAGGCTTTAACTGGGGAAGAATGACATATATCCAGCACTATTTTGCGGTTACATTTTTTGTGCATGTAACTGTTTAATTTTCAGACCTTTTACAAAAGAAGACAATGTTACATTGTAATGCTTCTCTGTTACCTGCATGACGATCAGTGACAATCAACTGGAAGTTTAAGGAGTTCTTATAAAGCATGTCTTTTCTAAGAGATTTTGATATTATAATGTGGCGACTCCGACTTATCTTCCAAATACAAGAAGGGATAAGAATGAGCTACCAGTGTCATCCTACGTGGAGTATGGCTTATTTGGTCATTTTCACAATCGCAATCATACTACACATGTACATATTTCCTTATGATAGTTATACTTATCCATAGCTTCGCTACATATACAAAATTATCTAGAAATAAATCGTGATTCTAATTTTTGTCATACATACTTCTGAAACGAGTAACAAAAAATTACTAAGTAGTCCCTTGCCATTAAATACAATACCTGATTTTGTTCCATTAACTACAATACTTAATTCTTTGTCATTAACTACAATACTTGATTCTTTGTCATTAACTACAATACTTAATTCTTTGTCATTAACTACAATACTTAATTCTTTGTCATTAACTACAATACTTAATTCTTTGTCATTGTGATGGAACCTAGAGTTATCTTTCTTTGCCCTTGTTATTTTCATTTTGATAATTCAGAGTTCTCTCTCCTTTGCAGAACTCTTCATTTTTAAGTCATGTTTACAGCTCGCGGTGCCCCATCGCATGCTACAAACGCCAGTAGACTTTCTCATGTTTCCATCCCTGTCCCCTCAAATTGTAAGTATTATTATGTATTTACATAATATATTGGATATTCTATCTATGTGATATTTAAGTTATGCCATGTTTATAAGCTATATTTCATGCACCCAAGCATTTATAATCTAGATTGTACAATGTTGTAAGTCGCCATGTTTTCTCGTGTTATCCATTTTAGAAATCAAAACATGGTTTACTCTATTTTTGTATAACTTTATTATTTGGTTAACTTTAATACATAACTCTAAAGTTAAATTGTAAATTCTACATTTCTAGTTTGGTTTATTATCCTATTTAGACCCGACACGTTAATTTCTGTCAGGTTACAGTTTTCAGACTGGGTGCATATTTTTTGGTATGTTGTCATGTCATATCATTACAAGTATTTTTCTTGTGTTGATTATATATGTTTGCAGGTATCTATGTTTGTGTTATATATATATATATATATATATATATATATATATATATGCTATTATCTTTCATGTCATATTTATGTGTTATTTGTACTTGTTTCAGCACTTTACCACACGCCTACACACACATACCCACAGCTTACAATAAAGGAGTAAGTCAAATGTTGTGTACTTGGTTATGCTAGCTGTTTTCCAAACAGCATAGTCATTAACTACAATACTTAATTCTTTGTCATTAACTACAATACTTAATTCTTTGTCATTAACTACAATACTTAATTCTTTGTCATTAACTACAATACTTAATTCTTTGTCATTAACTACAATACTTAATTCTTTGTCATTAACTACAATACTTAATTCTTTATCATTAACTACAATACTCAATTCTTTGTCATTAACTACAATACTCAATTCTTTGTCATTAACTACAATACATAATTCTTTGTCATTAACTACAATACTTAATTCTTTGTCATTAACTACAATACTTAATTCGTTGTCATAAACTAAAATACTCAATTCTTTGTCATTAACTACAATACTTAATTATTTGTCATTAACTAATTTATCATTAGCTATAATACTTGATTCTTTATCATTAACTACAACACTTGATTCTTTGTCATTAACTATGATACTTATTCGTTGCAAATAACTATAATACTTGATTCTTTGTCGTTAACTACAGTACTTAATTCTTTGTCATTAACTACAATACTTAATTCTTTGTCATTAACTACAATACTTAATTCTTTATCATTAATTACAATACTTGTTTCCTTGACATTAACTACAATACTCAATTCTTTGTCATTAACTACAATACTTAATTCTTTGTCATTAACTACAATACTTGATTCTTTGCCATTAACGTGAAAACATAAACTTACAATTACAATATTTTCCCGTCCACCCGTCAGGACAGATACATTTCTAATACATCCTATATCTTCCATAACGTTGCAGAGTTCCGCCATTTTTGCATACGTTGCTGTTGTCGCAGGCTTTAACTGGAGTAGAATGAAATATATTTAATACTATTTTGCGGTTACATTTTTTGTGCATGTAACTGTTTAATTTTCAGACCTTTTACAAAAGAAGACAATGTTACATTGTAATGCTTCTCTGTTACCTGCATGACGATCAGTGACAATCAACTGGAAGTTTAAGGAGTTCTTATAAAGCATGTCTTTTCTAAGAGATTTTGATATTATAATGTGGCGACTCCGATTTATCTTCCAAATACAAGAAGGGATAAGAATGAGCTACCAGTGTCATTCTACGTGGGGTATGGCTTATTTGGTAATTTTCACAATCGGAATCATACTACAAAGGCGTACATATTTCCTTATGATAGTTATACTTATTCAAAGCTTCGCTACGTATACAAAATTATCTAGAAATAAATCGTTAATGACAGTATTTAATTCTTTGTCATTAACCACAATCCTTAATTCTTTGTCATTAACTACACTACTCAATTCTTTGTCATTAACAACAATACTTAATTCTTTGTCATTAACCACAATCCTTAATTCTTTGTCATTAACTACAATACTCAATTCTTTGTCATTAAGTATGGTTCCATGTAAAAATCAGTGCAGAGGGTGATAAGTCGACCGTCAGGGATCGAGCCGATACTTATATATATATTAACATTGTTTATAGGAAATCATTCGGTGATAATATTTTTTTCATATGACGCACCTTCACAGAGCTGTGTTACTAAAAATAGAATGCCCATGTTTTGACCAAAATTGACTCATAAAAATGCTATATCTTCTTCAAGGTTTTGTTAAATGAAAAGATCATACATTTTCAAATGGCTTATATAAAATGAAGAAGAAGGCTACTGTTTACGAATTTCTGTTGTCATAGTGAGTATTTGTTATGTGTTACCATGGTAACCGTTGCTGTAGTTAACGAAAGGATTTTCTAACGGAAAAACATTCCAACTTTAAGACCATTTTTCTCGAAACAGCAAACACTTTCAAAAAAGTTTTATAATTAGACGGATAAATTACATGCTATTGAATAATTTTTGCTCAATATTTTTTTTGAAAGTTTTTACTGTACTCGGAAAAAATTATATGAAGATTGTGAAAAATGGCGGGAAAATAATATATTTTCATGTTTTTAAGTTTTCTTCTACTTACAAACTGTTCAACAAGTACACTTTTCTGTCATGTTCTAGTAATTATCATATTTATAAATATCTAAAATGATCTTCTTTATGTGTTTACATACCATAATGATATGTCTATAGATGTAAATGCAAGAAACGATGCATAGCATTTTGGGTCGGGATCGAAAGTCCATTTATTATTAACCCATTTCTTTCAGATTTCCTCAGGTTTTTGTAAACAACTTATTAGACCGGTCTTTATAGGATATTTTGCACTGAATGGCGAGTTTAACTTGCAAGTATTTTTGGCTGGATAGTTGTGAGTGTGTGGGTAATTAACAGATTAAAGAAAAAATGCTTGGTTGGCAATTGTTTTTCATTTTGAAATTCACCTATCAACAACTCTTGTGAGGCTGGTCAACGACGTACGTTGTAGGTTGCTCGAATGACAAGAGATTGGCATTATAGTCCCAAGTATAAAGAGAATGAATGTCCATGCTCTTTTAAAACGTATATCTTTAGAAAAACAAAACTGAAAATACATTGAACAATGTTCAAGGGAATCCTATGATAAAACATTAAGACATAATTTATCAACTTTTGTGTTTTACCCTAAATAATTCATTGAAAATATCTTTTATTTGAAAAATCATTTTGAATTCATTTTTGCTCTGTGTAATATGAAATTTAAAACATTTATTACAAAGCATCTGGACATTTAAAACTTTGGCTAACAATTCTAGAAACATGATATGGCTCAAATTTTAAAATAAACTTTTTAGCACTTGATTTCCTTATGAATCCTTTGTAAGAATGGAACAAAAACTTTTAGTGAAATGTACGTTTTTACAGTCGTATAATATATATGTTTGTTCAGGAAAAAATAAAAATAAGAACAGAAACTGCAGACATTTGTGTCATTAATATTGTAAAATTTGGACAGTTTATATTGACTTTATATAATTTCATGAAAATACATGTAATGTAGAAATGGGATTGTTTTAAAATTCAATAATGTAGTTGAAAAAATGTAAGTTGACTCATTTATCATGTCTATGGCACTATCTTTTACCAAGTATGATTACAGGTTGCTTTCAGATGACAAAACAACTGTTTTACATAATCCATGTAGATATTAGTGTCTGTAAAGTGAATTGAAAATGAATTCTTAATTATTTCATCAATACATTCCATTATCTATAAGATTTCTTAACAGTTGCAACTTGTAAGTTTACATCCTTTATAAACTGTATACTGAAAAATGTACACAGAAGAGTTCTTTGAAGCTTAAAAATTTTATTTCAAAATCATACTTTTTTAACAGTGTAACCCCAAACAAGGCATAAACATGATAAAGGAACAAATGAGCACAGAAATATATTTGTTACGAACATATTTACAAAACGGAGGCAGATCCAGAAAAAAATATAAGGGTGGGAATGGAGGGGTTGTGACTCGTGTATTTACCTTCTCCATCCAGAAAGGGGTGGGTGAAGAGCCCAAAACTTGCATAAAATAGACCATTTGACCTATTCTATGATGCATCACATTATACATGTATTTTTGCATGTCAACACAACTTCATTACACAATTCAACCCATTGGTGTTTAATTTTTTCATAAGTTGTTTCCCTTTCGAATTTAGGTACATTAGGAATTTCAGTTGAAATAATTTGAATAAACACCATATATAAGAATGCTTTCATGTTTATATGACAATTTGTCATTTATTTCTTCATAAAGTTTTGATATTTTGTTTGGATTCAATACTGTAGATTCGGAAATAATCACGATGGTTTTAATTTCACTATGTTCACAATTTATCTTTTCTTCGCGAAATTAAACCCATAGTGAATAATGAAGTAAAAATATTTTAATGCGGCTATAATTAAAAACAAGGAGAGATAACTTTTATTTTTGTGAACGGGATACTATGATCAGCTTGGGAAAAGTATTGAATAGTTACATCATTTAACATATGAATGCATACACACAATATGACATTTTAGTATACATGTACTTGTATACTCTTAACTGCTTTTACACTGCAGGTTGCATTGAATAATATACGGGCCTTATCAAAAGCCCTTGTTATTACTTCCTTGTCTTGACCCAGTATATCAATGGCTCTCACAAGCCATTTAGCGTGGGTCGGTTTTATTTCGACAACCGCAAGTCGATTTCAACATCCTCAATGTCGACACCTTTTTCTAGAGAAGTTTTTATTTCATTTGCATAACATGTCTGGAATTCGGATTTAAACGCGTTTTAAATCGTCCGTTAATCTGAATATCAAGAGGCTGCAGGTTGTTCGTACACGCAGTGGGGACGAACACCACTTGAATTCCCTTTTCCTCCAGCATAGTAAGTAAGGCTTTTTCTTCGTGAGCTATATAAACATCAAAAGATTTGCCTTAAAAGCAAATCCAACTCGTCTCGCACGCGCTCAATATGGGGGACGGTGATCTTCTCAATATATCTACAGTGTATGTATTATTTCTACATTGTTCCAATGGTGTTCACTGTGAAATATATCCCAGTCTTTAGGAAAGTTGTATGAGGGGTGACATTTATCGGTGAGACCCCGATACAAAAGTTGGGTAGGGAGCAATATACCAGGCATCGTTGCCGCTATTACCACAGTTATTTGACGCTTGTCGCCGACACCTTTAATTGTCGCCTACTTAGCACCTAAGGATAATTGAGAAGATAATTGATCTTAATTCATTTATTAAATTGCTCAAAATAGATGATTTAAATGTGTTTTCATGGCATTGTATTTTGGACGTGTTGATACATAGAATTTGGGGGTTTTATCGCAAGCTTTCCGTTTTTCACCCAGTTTAAAATAGACATGTTAACTCTCCAAAGACTACCTTGAAAATAAAATCATTAAATGACCACACAAAGCGTAAGTTTCTTGTGAATTTTACTCAGCAGTTGATACTACTAGTCGCAGACTGCGGGTCATCTCAGTGACAAAGTAGACATATCACCGAGACTGAGCGCGCGAAATTTAAAAAGTAGATAATCCTATAGCGTGAAAATAAAACCATCGCGATTGGTACCCTTGTAACAAATCGTGAAATTTTAACAACGTGGAATTAAACCAACTTACAGTATTTTAGACTGTCTTGATGTTCAACATTGAATTTATGGACTCCTTTGCTTTCCTTTTGTAATAGTGTCTTGTACTTTCACTTGGTTTGATTGATTTTCCTCCTGTTACCACTTTAAGTATGTCCTTGGGTTTTGCACCTACAATACAATAAGATAGACACTGATTTTCAGGACACAAGAATTTACTTATTTTTCTCTCCTCAATATACATGTATAATATATATTTCTCTAGTTTTTGAGAATGTTTGAACATTTTATATCATAAAACTTTCAATTAAAAAATAAAGTACACACCTCAGAGCCTAGTAGTCATAGTACACATTGATATTTAAATTATACATGTAGTTAGAAAGAATAAAATACTAAAACAGCATATAAAACTTTTGAAAACAAGAAATGCTTAAAGAAACTTGTATATGGCATTGAGAAGGTGTTCCAAATATTCTAAATCAGTGACAAGTAGGTTCAGGTACTAGTCAGGGCAACAGCTGTATCAGGTTTTGAGTCTGGTTTCTGAGTGACCAATATTTTCCTATAATGGTGGGTTGGGGGTTGGTTGACTTTGACCTCATTATCAGAAGGGGTCATATAGTGCTTGTATATCAGGATTATTATATAATACTGCTCTACCAAGTTTGAGGTTTATAAAACATTTACACTGTAGATTCATTGGTACATATGTGCTACATGTATTTACAGTTATGTATTTACCACAGAGGTTTCCAATGCATGTAGTGATGGTAATGACACTCCATGATGCTGGTATGAAAACTTTAAAGAAATATACATTAGCTAAATGACTTGATCTTTGTTATATTTATATATTATTATTAGAAATATAAATTCAAGAACCCATGCATTGACCAGTCCCCATGACCATATCAAATTGAGGCAGACTTTAAATAGCAATATAATAGATATCTAATAAAAATGTCAAGAAGACTCAACTTATTGATTGATATGAAGATTTATAATTAACATTATGAATTGTTTTACAATAAAATGGAATTCTTTAAAAAACTACAGACCCTAAATATTTTCTTTGATATGTCAAATAGTATGCATATGTTTTTAAAATATGAATTCCGATTTGTCAAGAGCTGAATGGTGACCACTAAAAGAAATGATTTTGTGCATATGAAATAATATTTAAAAAATTTGTGTGTGTTTATATAGAATACATTGAAGGAAAAAACAACGATGTGTATATAAAATAAATTGAAGAAAAAAATCCAATCCATTACTGAGATTTGAACCCGGTACCTCCGGCATGCTAATCCAGACACCTTACCACTTAACTATCTGTGATTTGAAATGAGATGGAATACATTATAAACTAAACATTGCATCTCAAAAAGTCATATCATGTCTTAAATTTTTATATGCAAATTCGACTGAAATCTACATGTAGTACATAAAACCACACTCTTTTGAAAGATACCTACTCCTACTGATCCTCAGTTAGGCATAATCTACATTTTTATCTGAGACAAGAGGCGTTTGTGTGGAGGATACGTAGATGTCTGCTATTATTGCAGACAATTACAAATGAAACATGCCGTCGATTAGCCTAGGCCTAAAACATATCATAGCGTTATTGTTGAAAGTATGACTTTTGAAACAAGGGAGGGGGTGTCATCTGTACACAGTCGTCTCATACAATGCTACATTGTATAATACAACATTCGTTATGATTTTTATGCTAGTAATAATAAATATTGCGAATTTTGACTTATTAAATATGTAAATCACACCATTTGAAATTACCGTAATGCGCCGACTTGGTGACATGTCATATAAGAAATGTTGCTCGGTCTTCGTTGTCGGCTGCTCCACACACGTTCTATCTTCAGTGACGGCATATGCATCAATGTATTTCCGACACTCTCCGAAGGTAAATATATTCGTTTCCTTTAGATGAGGCTTGAGGGTAGATCACACTCTGTCGGAATATTGTCCTACACGGCATTCAGTTTTGGATCCGCCATATTCCGCGCACTTAGTGTGTTGACAACGCAGCGCCTCTAGCGATCATCGAGGTTAAATTCAAGAACGATAACCGAAATTGCATTAAAATCGAAACATTTAGAGAGGTTTTAAAATGTTATATTGAAACTTTCAAAAAAAATATTTATTTCAGAGCATGCCTTTTTTATTTGTTTAATGTTATATAATGATATATTTTCATACCTGCTTTGCTGTTTTTAGATTTCAAAGAGATTACAAGTAGTGTTTTGTATAGATTTGCACTAAGCGTGAATTCTCCATGTTCATAATTATTTGTCCATAATTTTGGAACAAGGAGAAATAAATCAAAACTACTTTGTATATTTGCCAAACATATTACGGTGAGTTAGTATGCTAAGTTTGGGTTCATTTCGTGAACATGGACTTATCACGAAAATGCAATTTTGCCTGATTTTTACGTGGAACCATACTTAACAACAATACTTAATTCTTTGTCATTAACCACAATACTTAATTCTTTGTCATTAACTACAATACTCAATTTTTTATCATTAACTACAATACTTGATTCTTTGTCATTAACTACAATACTTGATTCTTTGTCATTAACTACAATACTTAATTCCTTGTCATTAACTACAATACTTAATTCTTTGTCATTAACTACAATACCTAATTCTTTGTCATTAACTACAATACTTAATTCTTTATCATTAACTACAATACTCAATTCTTTATCATTAACTACAATACTTAATTCTTTGTCATTAACTACAATACTTAATTCTTTGTCATTAACTACAACACTCAATTCTTTGTCATTAACTACAATACCTAATTCTTTGTCATTAACTACAATACTCAATTCTTTGTCATTAACTACAATACTTGATTCTTTGTCATTAACCACAATACTTAATTCTTTGTCATTAACTACAATACTCAATTCTTTGTCATTAACTATGATACTTTATTTTTTGTCATTAACAGCAATACCTGATTCTTTGTCATTAATTACAGTACTTTATTTTTTGTCATTAACTACAATACTCAATTCTTTGTCATTAACTACAATACTTGATTCTTTGTCATTAACTACAATACTCAATTCTTTGTCATTAACTACAATACTCAATTCTTTATCATTAACTACAATACTTAATTCTTTGTCATTAACTACAATACTTAATTCTTTGTCATTAACTACAATGCTTGATTCTTTGTCATTAACTACAATACTTAATTCTTTGTTATTAACTACAATATTTGATTCTTTGTCATTAACTACAATACTTGATTCTTTGTCATTAACTAGAATACTTGATTCTTTGCCATTGACGTGAAAACGTAAACTTACCATTACAATATTTTCCCGTCCACCCGTTCGGACAGATACATTTCCAGTACTTCATATATTTTCCGTAACGTTGGAGAGTTTCGCCATTTTTGCATACTTCGTAGGACCTTACTATATATAGTGAAGATAAAATACTACTGTAAGAATCACAATTCTACTTTGCTGATCTACTCTACTTCAGTCGTTTTAGTTAATATATACAAAACAATTAATTGTGTTTAGTACATGTAAATAGACAAACACAGTGTACATTTACCTATTGGTTTCTTTTTGTTTATCACAACGTACACAGAAAGTCATCATCATTAGTACTATTGCAGTGGATGAACAAAAACAATATTAATAGTACTAGTGTGGTGTACACATAAAAACAACACCACTAGTACTAGTGTAGTGTGTACATAAAACAACACCACTAGTACTATTGTAGTGTACACACAAAAACAACACCACTAGTAATATTGTAGTGTACACACGAACACAACATCACTAGTACTGTTGTAGTGTACAAAAAAAATAACGTCACTAGTACTATTGCAGAGTACACACAAGCAACATCACTAGTACTATTAGAGTCTACACTTAAAACAACATCACAAGTCCTATTGTAATGTAGACATACAATCTGATTAAAATCAGCTCCTCGATCCGCTCCTTTATTTTGATTTGTCGCTACTCAAGGATTTGAATCAACTCGCTTAGAGGTCACGTCCCGGTGACCTTTGTTTCATCCAATCAAATCTCACCTCTATACCAGCTGCAGCGAATTTCGGAACGCTGAAAAATTTAAGTGCTGTTGAAAAAGTCCGAGAATATCGAAAGTAAACAAATAAAGATGGCCACGGCCAACGTATTGTCATCGACACCCAAAAAAAACGTATGTACTTGGCAATGTTTGTGTTATTTGCGGGTTTGCGTTTGTTCAACATTTAAAGAATGCTGATGGAACGATAACAGTCATGAAATATCTAGATAGGAAGTTCAAAATATCAAAGGAACGGAAGGAAACTATCGAAAAGGTGGTAGGGTTTGAGGTAAAAGTTGATACAGAGAGTGGGGTCTGTCAGAAATACTATCGTTCTGCTGCAAAGGTAATTGGAATGGAAAAAGAATCCACAGAGTTACGTGAGAACTTAAAGAAGACAACATCTACAGTGCAACAAACTTTTCTATATCTCTTCCCTCACCGAAATGGTCCATTATTTCCAAACGAATGCTTCGCAGCCCAACTGTCTCGCAGCCAGCTAAGAAACCAGTGGATCCCCTTTTTAAGATTTCTTACATTAAGCCAGTGACTATGAATCCATTTTCTGACTTAACTAACTTATCCAACTTGAGTGGTCTAGCACATCTACCCCAAATCGCTGCTAAACCAGAGGCCCAGTCAACACCCGAGAATGAAAGTAAACCTGTCACTGTCAGAAGATCACTAGGGAAAACTTTTGAATCCACAGTTCCATTATTGCAAGGAGAAGTTGAGGTAAATAGATACATAGAAAGCATGTTGTTCTTCGTTATACTGTTATAAGTTTTTTGTGTGTGTGTTTTAATTGTATGTTCTTTTGAATAAGCTATATGTAACATGAAGGTACAAATGTACAATGTACCTATGTAATACGCAATTTCCGAGATATCAGCTCTTTTGTGATAGATGACAGGTACGTTCAGTATTCTGTTGAACGCTTGGGGTGGGTACAAGATGTATACAAACATTATAGATTTGCTATGTAGATATTTGTTTTAAGGAGACAATGTAGGAAAGTGTCAATTTTGTTTAATAATCAGCAGTTGATGTATATTAAACAGAACATCTCAAAAATAGTTTCTTTCAATTAGGCCATCAAATATGAAATTATCATTTATTTCCTCTTCTGCACGAGTGATATATTTTATATCAAAGAAAGATGATGCACATGATTTTCAATTTTTGTTGTGATAGGCATTTGTACCCACCGAATGAATAGAAAAACAGAAAGGAGTTCAACAAAGGGACATATGTTGTGGGCAACTCAGAAATTGCATACTATATATATCATATACAACATTCTTAGAATAGCCACCAAAATTAGAGAGAGAAAAGTTGTTTATATTATTTATTTTCTCTCCAATAGTCTTTAAGTTTGGTTAAATATTAGAGATTAATCCAAACCACCCTAGAACATTGCTCTCATTGAAGATTAAATGAAGAAATATTTTTTGTGCAGATGACACTTCGTTATCTTCACCTTACTTGTAATTACCTTGATAAATTTCATCAAAGCCAATTTAAAAGTTTGCATTATATTGATTGATTACGATAATTAAAAAATATCCTTCAGGTTCAATTCGTTGGCTTAATATAGCCTACCTGCACCTTAATGGGGACTGTAATCAGTGTATATAAATTTGTGTACTCATAACTCTCGAAATCAATTTGGAGAAAATAAGTATTTCCTTCAGACCTATTGGAATTTTGACTTGGATACTAGCAGAAACACTTATATTATTGGGCTTAACAATCTTCATTGATAGATAGATAGATAAAGATTTATTTCTAGTAGGTGAATATTGCACAGCATGGAAACACATAAGGTCTGCAGAGTTTAATTTTGACCAACCATTTTCAGCAAAAGTACATGTAACTCTTATATGAAACATAAACACAAACAACAGGGGATGCTTACTCCTCCTAGGCACCTGATCCCACCTCTAGTGTGTCCAGGGGTCCGTGTGTGCCCAACTATCTATTTTGTATTGCTTGTAGGAGTTATGAGATTGATCACTGTTCGTTATCTTCACATTACATATAACATGATGATGACCAAAACTATTACATGATTTCCAGTCCAATGTTGTTTTAAGATTTTTAAATAAAGATTTGTTTCCTAGATTGATTATTTTTTGGAAGTTGAAGCTTAAATTTTTTTTTCATGAGAATAAAATATAGCATTATCTTCAGCTTAATTGTATAAGACTGATGTTTTAAAAACAATATGTCATCAAAAATATATTAATCATATTGAATAAGTTGAAACCAATAAAACAAATATTAAGTTGTATGACTTGCAGGTGTATCAACCTCTATTGTGTGAAAAATGCAGCAATTTATTATTAATATTTTTGATGAATTTTCTTATGAAATGATTTGAAGATGAATTATACATTTATGAGAATAACTTGAGGCATTTAAATAAGTCAATAGTGTGAAAGATGGCATAGACCTATTTTAACAGTCAAAATAATTTTATGATGAGAGAATCAGAGTAATCTTTATGTTTCTACAAGATAAATTTGTATGATACTTCATTTGTTGCCAAAGATATATGTTTGTATGTAATTATATGTTTATAAACACAGTTGCTAATAAATTCATAAGTCCTTCCATTTCCCATAAAATTAACAAAAGTACAATACTTTTTGTGATCAGCACTCGTTTTGCTCCACCAGTCTCAGATATCATGCCTCTGCAGATTTTATCTTGTCCATATATCATTTTTGAATAAAATATTTGCTGTCACATACAGTTGTTCTGCTTTAATAGCTTAATAGTGCTTATAAATATATAAAGTAAATTACATTTGCTTAGTTTCTTTGTTGTTTTATTTGGTTTATTGTTTCATAGCTCTCTCGAATTGTGAGTTTTTCTGATCACTTGTTGTCTGACCATCTCTGTCAGTAAACTTTTAGCATTTACTACCCATTTGACCGTTATCAACTAAACTTGGCAAAAAGCATCATTGAGTGAAGCTCATGTATGTTGACCATAGGGATAACATAATTTACTGTGTTTAGTTTTTACATACAGGCCAAATACCTTATCTATCAAAATTGGTAGAAATCACCCTGCCTGACAGTATATACATACAGAGAGCAAAATGACAAACAAATCAGTGCATTTGTCCTTCCCCCCTTCAAACAAGAGGTTAGTATACCACAGTTCTGCTCAATTATTTTCAGCATGCACTTGATTTAAATAATATTCATGATGTTTCTTATGTGGGTTGATTATGAGTAGATTTTCCGGTCATATGGTCAATCCAATCTGGACATTGGAAATACTGTGCTTAATATTTTGAAAACCCTTTGCTTGACATACATCAAACTTGGTACACTGGTTCATCATAAGGAGTAGATGAGCCCTATTTATTTTGGGTTCATATGGTTATAGATCAAGTGTCTAACTGAACTTAGCAATATATTGTCTCCTATATTTTAAGAATCATTTGACACCCAACTTGTTACATTGGTACACCCTAAATAGTAGATGACCCTATCAGATTTTTAGGTCACATACTCAAGGGTAAATTCACCCTGGACATAGGAAGATATTGTCTTGTCACTATTTTGAATTGTTTTTGCACTACATGTACTATCAATTAAATGACACATATGTATAACCCAATACAATTTTTGCACCACATACATGTTTTTTGAAGCATTTCTTGTTTTATTTGGCCTTGTGCAAGAAAAAAATTCTATTTTGTTCTTAAAAATTAGTGCAATGTAAAATTAATTTTAAATCATTAATTCAGGTAGTAATTTTAAATTTGTAAAAGACATACTTAAGAGTAAGGAGTTTGAAAATGGTTTATCGTCCACATGATCCAAATGACCTCCGAGTACATACATGATGATGAAGCATCATGGATTGTGTGAGTGCGTGGCTCATGGGCCTTTTGTTCCAGTTTCTGTTTCAAAGTTCTTGTTTTGCATGCATGTTAAGAATTTTTCTGTTAAATTTCAGGTGCATTTCTTTTTAACCAACTCCATATTGACTTGCCAGATCTGATGAGAATGAGGTAATTATATATGAATAAAATGTACATTACAGCTATTGCATATAAAGTATTTTTCATTTCATTTTTGAATATTATTTTGATAACTGAATAAGGTTTATTGTATTTTGTATCACATGTGTACAAATATTTTTGCTGTGTGTGTTTTCGTATCACATATATACAAAGATGTTTGCTGTGTGTGTTTTTCTATTCAGACATCTTTTATAACTTGATAGCTATTTATATCCTATCCAAGTGGAAAGCGGAAAGCACTGGTAATGAATGATGCTCGCAAGAAAATGTGTAAGGCTATTTTCAAGTCGGACAATGTTGAAAAAACTGTGCTTGATGTGCTTGCCACCTCAAACCCTGATGATGTGGTTATTGGCAGCTACCAAAATTTTTCAGGCAGAAACCAAAGCAATTTGCAAAAGAAATTCAGGCTCCCTGTTACTGAAGAAGGATCATGACAGTATGATGACCTTTACGTGGAACAACTTTCATAAGGATTTGGAAGTGCGTGCTCCTAACCTGTTGAGGGTAATCAGTGCAGTTGTCAGTGATGTTCCAGTGGCACCATCAGAGTAAAAGTTTATAAATATCTTGCACACAATTGCAACAGGATGTCATGGCCTTAGCCAAGAAATGTCTTGGTTGCACTATTGTATTGCTTTTTTGCTTGTTCATGGTGGCTGCACTCAAAGGGTAAGACATGTAAAAAACAATAAAGAAATAATGATCTGATGAACATCATACCCGATTCATGCATTTTTTTTTCAATAACTTGGCCATTGTAAATACACAGTTATTTCATTTTCATATAAGATATTCAAAGACTTACTAAAATTGGACTTTGTGTAAGCCCTGGATCTGTGCACAACAAGTTGGCATCCTGGATTGACAAACTGAATGAAGATGTTATTCAGTTGAAGAAAGATTGGTCAGAAGGAGGAAATGTGAAGTATCAGTTGGTCGGAGACAACTGGGACAAAAACATTCTCCCAGATTTCAGGTAAACAGTTCTTTTGGAACTTAAACTTATAGTGTCACATGATGTGTTCATCAGTCGTAACAATAACTGCAGTACATGTGACATTAATGAAGGTCAATGTACTGTGGTCTCTCACATGTAACCACTTCAGTAAAGGTAACTCTCATTGACAATGTCGATATCTTAGTTACAGTATACCTTTCCTATATTTTCAGGACATCACAACAGAAAACTTTGTCATTACACCTGTTCAATGTTGTTGTGGTTGTGGATAGGATAATTCCAACTGACAGAGGTGTGGAAAATAGAGATGAACTGAAAACTGACATTAGATTGGAGACATTCATACCATTCATTGAGGAGCAAACTATTCTGATGGATGAACTTGTCTTCCACTTTGCTACTTAAGTGATCCAGGGAGTTCCTCAGATGAAAGCAGAATTTGCCAATATCTATCCTGCTCATCTGACTCATCCATACAGTGCACAAGCAGGAGAAAAAACAAAACAGGTAATTTTTCAATAACGTTTTGAAAATATACATGTCTTAACATATTTTAATACATGAAAATGTATGCTTGTTCCTTATTTTGATTAGTATGCAAGGTGAAGATAACGAACAGTGATCAATCTCATAACTCCTACAAGCAATGCAAAATAGATAGTTGGGCAAACACGGAGCCCTGGACACACCAGAGGTGGGATCAGGTGCCTAGGTGGAGTAAGCATCCCCTGTTGAACGGTTAAACCCGCCGTGAGCCCGATATCCTCATCAGGTAAACGGAGTTATCCGCAGTCAAATTAGTGTGCCAAGAACGGCTTAACAATCGGTATGAAACACGTCAGACAGCATTTGACCCAATGCGAGGTCGTATTGACGAACTAGATCGTTATAACGACCATAGAATTTGCGAAATGCTGACTTCAGTCGAGACTGTTGAAATCCCTGTACCATCAACTTGTTTGTCAGTAGTTTACCTCGATTTAAAAACTGACTATACCCAGAACAAGCTCTTGCATATCGAATCAGTTGAGATATATAAACACCATATGCAGGTGATAATGGAATATTGCTACAAAAATGTGGGAAGTTGACGATGGAGAAGCTGAAATCATCCCGTTTGTCATACAGTTGAGTTGTCAGTTTGCCGTTAATGTCTAATTTCAATAATATGTAAATGCAGTGTAGATATGTTTAAAATTTCATCATATTTAACGATTATACATCATGTCCAGCTATAACAAGAGGGGGTGAACTGATAATTAATGAATATTTTAAGAATGTGATTCATATCATAAAGATACATGTATGTGAAACTCCGCAGATTGTTATCATCCTAGAAATCTCAGGTTGACTGTACAGTTTGCTAATGTACATCATAAATATGACATCAGATTTTGCTTCCTTGATGGAGAACATTGTCATTCTAATGCAGACATTCTATTCCGTCATGTTCATAGATAATGCGATAAAACAATATTTTAATATACTTGCATATATTAAATCTAAGACGTGATACTGTGCAAAAAGTCCATACCTTTAGAAATATTGATAATGCGGCGTCTCTTTCTAAACATTTGTTGTATCTCTAACTGGTCTTTTTTTTTCTGGACAGGGAATTCCCAGGACCTTCATGTTAAATAAAATAAAAATCTTAGCATGTCCTTTTATTGTTAGCCCTCTGTCTACTCTCCGATATTTTATCACATCTTTTCTTTCTCATGAAAAATAATCCAGACACACATATATGTAGTCAATCTCAAATCAATGTTTTGAAAGTGTAAATGTGATTGTAAACAAGCAAAATATTGTGCTATAATGAAAACAAAATTAAACCATCAACTTTATAAAGTATTTTAACATAGAACTTATTGTATTTGCGCAGTGTGTATATTCTGCGTGATTTCTATTGAGACCTATTGCTTGTCATTTGCAATTATGAAATCACATCCTATTTCAAGTTAGTTATATCCTCTTTTAGTGTCGTTTCTCTACCTGTGAAGAACTGTATTCCTATTTCTCGGCTTTGTTGAAATTGTACATGTGAAGGAAAATATCTAAGTAAATGGTTTTTTTTAAAAAATTTTTTACATGTTATTAAGAGATGCAATGATAAAGAACCTATTTTATACTATGGTTTACTTTACGACTTTAGAGTACATTCTTCTACACTTTTTTACTATTTCCGTTTAACATCGTAATCTCAACAGATACATGTTGACTTTTGCACTAATTAACTTAATTAGTTAACTCGTCCTACCTGAAATTAATAAAGAATATCATGAAGACATCGCACATTGTCGTTCAGCCCATTGGACGAATAGGACGATTCCCAATTCGCCCCTCCCTAGAAAAGATGTGATTTACAGTGTAAATACGTTTGCAGATTTAGTGTAATTTTACTGCTAGTGTTTCTTGTTTATCTTTAGCCATCTTATGTAAACATCTTCCCTTGTCCCGAGAAAATGAAGTTCGTATCGAAAAATTGAGAATCCATTCTCTCTCTCTCTCTCTCTCTCTCTCTCTCTCTCTGTGTCTGTCTCTCTGTCTGTCTCTCTCTGTCTATTTCTGTCTCTCTCTCTGTCTGTCTCTGTCTGTTTGTTTGTCTGTCTGTCTGTCTCTCTCTCTCTCTCTCTCTCTCTCTCTCTCTCTCTCTCTCTCTCTCTCCTGTGAAAACTAAAACAGAGAATTACAGTATTTCTGGTATTGATACATTTTCAATATTTGCTAGAATTTTATGATATTGAATGCACGCGCTTATGAACATTCTCAACATCAAATCAAATCCACACACATCGCATCTCCGCATGACGTAGTTGTTACATTTGCTATATAAGGAAGGATTCTGGTAACACACTAGTATACGGATTTGTTGATCCAAGACACCAAAAAGCTTACAGAAAATTGTAAGACTCATTTGATTTTCTGCTATATCGCTATGATTATTTTTTTGAGGCAAATTGAAATAAAAAAAGTATAGTTTTTAATATGCAGTTTGTGACATTCCCTTTTGTTTTATATTGCATTCTCAACTATTAACATTTATTCCAATCGGTTAAAAACATTGGACATCAGCTGTATCTAGTGAACAATAATCTGATATCCATTTGTATAGAGTAAACTAGTCTTATTTCCTCTTTTGTATGGAAAAAATTAGTTAAATGTTCTTGTTGTGGTGATCATTTTCTTTTATCAGGCATATGTTGCTAAGTATTCCATCTGAAATCTTGATTGATGGATTCTATATTGTTAACCCTCCCTCTCGAGATATTTTTCAGTCATCTGGAGACGTTTTCGTTGAATGGCTGAAAAATTAGACTGATGGTCGGATCTTATGGCCTTTGAACATGGATATATCTTTATCGTACCACACCTGCTCTGACACGGACCTTGGTTTTGAGGTCTTATATGAAGGGCCGTCAAATTTAGTCGCCTCTTACGAAAGGCAAAGGGGTATTGAGGACCTGTTCCAACCCGGGTCCCCATGGAAACTAACATCCCGAAATACTTTCATCCTGAAAATGTTATTCAAAACACTATTGTCCATTCAGCACAGCTGGGAAACTATTAAGTTGAAGAAAATTAGGAGTTCAGATAGTTACACGAAAAGCATCGCATTACATCAATCTTTATCTTATCATTCATTGTAAAATTTTATACCTTAACCATCTCCTTATTCTTACAGAAATTCTTGATTTTCCTCGTTGTCGTTTTTTTGGTTGCTAATGTTAAGGAAGTCGTTAGTAGAGACGGCATCGGTCATCACCACAATGGTGGTGGGGATAATCACCAGGGAAACGATCGTGTTGGAGCAGAAGCACGCGGTCCTGCAACCAAATTGGAAAGCTCGGAATATCATCATCAATCGTGGTAAAGATCTCATTTCAGTTGATATACATGTACTTTGTGTTAGTCGATGTGAAATGTTAAATTGCGGTTTGAAATTTCTCTTTCCTTCTTATCTTAATTCTGTTTAAATTACGGTTGATCATGTATCATGTCTTCATTGTTCTAAAAATTGATAATAAAATTGATCCATGTATATTTCAGAATTCCAAAGGTTCTTATGGAAGGCAAAAGGCATGATGACAAATTCCTATTGTATGTTTGTGCTTCCTAAGAATAAAACAAAATTAATATGAACAAAGTCTGAATTATTTCTGCTTAGTTTGCACTCAATAAAGCATGCCGATTTCACGGAAGAGATATTAATAACTTATAAAAGAGCTGCACTTCATAGATCGTTGAAACATGTGTTAGAATCCAAAATAAATTTACTTATTGGCAGTTTTCTATCCATGTGATCAGTTATAGAATGAAAAAAAGCGAAGTAATTTGTTTATTATAGTATTTTGTTTATTTGAGGAAGATATATGACCCACTACGGGTGTGACTAGAAAACAGAAAATGCTTACCCCTTCGAGGCACCTGATATCGCTTTTAATTTATGCTAGAACCAATGTTTACCCTACTCGCAAGTTTCGTATTCTTTATAGTAATTATAAGATTGTAAGCCGTTCTTGGCACACTGATTTTGACTGCGGATAACTCCGTTTCCCTGATCAGGATATAGGGCTCACGGCGGGTGTGACCGGTCAACAGGGGATGCTTACTCCTCCATGGCACATGATCCCACCTCTGGTGTGTCCAGGGATCCATGTTTTCCCAACTGTCTATTTTGTATCTCTTATAGGAGTTATGAGATTGATCACTGTTCGTTATCTTCACTTTGCATTGTAAGTAACCATATCACCTTGCAACGAAAAAAATATGGTTGGAAAGAGAGGTGAAGATAAAGAACAATGACCAATCTCATAACTCCTATAAGCGATACAAAAGAGAGAGTTTGACAAGCACGTCCCCTGGACACACCAGAGGTTGGATCAGGCACCTAGGAGGAGAAATCATTCTCTTTCGATCGGTCACACCCGCTGTAAGCCCTATATCGTGATTAAATAATATCACACGACTTAGCGAGGATACAATTGCGTCCGGAAAGATTTTCGGGATATGATAAATCCTCTTGACTACGTACAAGACGTAAAGGTGATCGAACTATACCCTCTTCCTCGACCATTTATTTTTCAACTATTTGACCTAGTGACATATGAACTGAAGAAGCCACCCTCTCCAAGTTTGTAACCAGGTTATCAATTTTATTGTTCGTTGAGTCCAACCTTTGTCATATAATTAAATAAAAGTTATCTTTCTTTCATTTTAAAATGGTTGAAAGAGTTTTTATTTTGAAATTTGTAGTGACTATTAATTAGAGTGTTGGAAACTCTGTACCATCAATTTGTTTGTCACTAGCCTGCCTCGATGTAGAAACAGAACATGTTCTTGCGTATCAAATTTATAGAGAGATATAAGCAAGGTATACAAACAATAATGAGACATAACTACATAAATATGGGAAGTTGAAGACAAAGAAACTGAAATCATCCCATTTGTCATAAAGTTGAGGTGTTAGTCTGTGGTTGCTATTTATTTTGTAGTAAAATATCTAATTACGAAGCATATGTGTAGGACTTTATCGTTTCTTTTATTTCGATTTCAAAAGGAAAGATCGAATCGACATATGCATGCAAATGATTTTTCTTAAAAAATAAAACATCATATATATATCTATATTTAAATACGTCAAAATAGGAAATGAGTTTGTTGCTAAGCCTTCAGAGTTGAGTATCGCTTATAGTACGAAATAAAAGCCTATTAAATCGATGTCCTGTTTCTTGACAGACGTTGATATGATAAATAGCCATCATTAAGGCGTCCCAAAATTGTAAGCATCATCAAAGATTAGTTGTACTTCACTTACAGCTATTGTTGTCACAATGGAATGCAACAATTGTTGATTAAAGAAAAGAGGATTGACTATGGAGGGCTATAACTATATAAAATAATGCGAAAATGTATGTATGAGGATCAGCTAGGGTGAAAAGGAGGGGAGATAAGGGAAAGTAGGGACAGTAGGGGTGGGAGAAGAGAAAGAGGTTTAGTGAGGAGGTTCTAATACTTCGTTCGGTTTTCCTTTTTCACCACTACTCTGCATCATTAATAATTAGTAATATCTGGACACTTTGTTCATAGCTAGGCTTAACGAAATTGGAAGGATATATGTTTCGAGTCTGATACGATCTCTAGAAAACTTAGTAAAGATTTTGCAATAACAAACAAAAAAGAAAACAAATGCATTACTACTTGTATATGTTGTTTTGTCTATCAACCGATTCAATCGATGAGGGTATGTTTTACGCATTATTGATTACCGAACTGATACAGGCTACTGAGAAATACATTCATGTTACGGGGGTTTCAACACTCTTGTATAAAATCAGCAGTATGCAAATTCTATGGTCGTTATACCGATAAACAAATGATGATAACGAACAGTAATCAATCGCATAAGTCTCATCAAGGATAAAAAAAAATTTTAAAAAGGCAAAAAAAAAAAAAAAAAAACAACAACAAAAAACCGGACCCTCTATCTACCATACTTGTGATGAGGTCTAATTTGCAAATGTAGCCTCTCATTGACAAAAAATTTATACCAACATTAGACCCTTCTTTACATATTGCTCTTGGGTAAGGATCGCCTAGTTAATATGATAAAGATATACGTTTCATATCAGGTGTCACAGGCCAACAGGGGATGCCCACTCTTTCCCTACACCTGACCACCTAATTTTTATGGGATCGTGTTTTCCCTTTACTGAATTTGTATTCCTTTTAAAATTGACAATTTTAGCAAGTTTTGTTATCTTAACTTTTTAGAGGTGACAAGAAGAGACTAAACCAATAATGGTGAAAAAACATTTATTTTTATAAGAAAACCCTGAGTAAAACCGAACTACATATAGTTGATCGTGACTGAAATACACTAATACAGATTACAGATCCACGTAATTTACGTCATTACCAGATTTATGAATGGGTTAAAACTGATTCATGCAACAAATGTCTTAAAAAGACGAGAACCTTAATAAAACTTCCAACCTATGTACATAAAAAAGCAACACATTTGTAATTTTTATACGGTGATGAAATCATACGAAATGCACATATGAATCTAAGCATAATGTATGGGTTCCTTAACACACATCAATATAAATCAGTGGTGGATTTAGAGGAGGTGGTGCAGCAGTTTAAACTTTGGAATTATTGATTATTTACCATGATGATTTAAAATTCATTAAAAAAACTTGGAATTAAATTCACTTCTCAAAGTGACAAACTGCAAGAACCAATAAACCCCTGACTTTGTGGTTAATAATAAAATTGAGTCCTTATTCTCAACAAGGGCATCATTAACGGTGTACATCTTTCAAGTTATATCTGACCAATATTACATTCTAACTGTTGAAAACCTTGTGCATGTTAAAGCACTACACTAATTTCTAACTCCAGAATCGTTACAGTAAAGCTATATACAGAACTTACAAGTGTAGTTTATCATTTACAAATACACAAATTCGTTTTAAATTCTTCGATTTATATACGACTGTAGACTAGATTATACAAAATTCTCTGAATGTGAAAACACAATATATCCTCTATTTTATATCCATTAATTGGAAATCAACTATATCCAAAATCACATAGCAACTGTCATTAAACAAATGGTTTTATAAATCTTTTTAAACATTTTGACGGCAAAATGTCATTTGTTTATACATGTACTTAAAGAAAAACTTTAGCTCCTATTACACATAAATCATGAAATAACAATTTGTCATAGCTTTCTTAAATTGTGTTGCATAGTTGAATACATGAACTTTGCATTTATAACAATTATCCCAAGTTGAGACTTTTTGTTTTAATGCAAATATTAATACTTTTTGTGAACTGTAGAAAACAATATTGGGCCTCCTTTGATAAATATGGGCATAAATGGTAAACAGTGCAGCATGCTGGCCATTGACTGAGTGAGAGAAAGTGTAGTGGGTACTGGATAGAGCCAGACTTTTGACAGAATGAGATTCTGCAAAAAGCAGTCAGATGTAATGAGATAAAACTCATATGTGAGCTATAATTTTATGTTGGTATCAGAATTACCGTTGGAAAACCAAGATCTAGTTGAAGGGCAAGCTGGATTCAGTGACGGATTAAGGATTTACGAAAGGGGTGTACGTGGAAGTTGAGTTTTAGCCAAGGTACTCAGCATTTTGGGTGCCATATCTGGAATTTTGCTCACAATTTGTGGTCATGAAATGGAGGGTCCCTTCTAAATCTGCTACTGGGACTAGCGAATACACTGCTTTAAAATCAAGTGCTACTTTTTTAATTAACACGTCACGTGTTCGTTTATAAACATTGGTCAATACGAACATATAAGGATTTATTTTGAAAAATCCTTTTATAAGTACTTACTTATAAGGAGCATTGGGTAATTTCATACTTGAAATTTGAGTTTGGACCCCACAAGGGATATTCAAATTATTTTCTATACACACCTCTCCTGTCATTCAAATTCACGTGATGTAAATAAGCATTTTAAAATCCAACTCAGCAAGAAGAAACCTTTGTTTTTCGAATAATCTTCAAAGTGCAGTTAAGAGCAAATTTGTGCATTGAAGTTGTTTCAAATTGTCAGTATTGATATGATTTTTATCATTTTATCCACACATGATTTACAAAAACACTTGACTAAAATGTGGAAATTGAGCTATATTGTCTCTATAAGTGTTTTTTAAAAAAAACAACCCAAAAACAATGACCCCCTCTATATGTCTCTCTCTCTCTGTCTGTCTCTTTATCTCTTTCTTTCTCTCACTATATATCCCTCTTTTTCTCTCTTGCTCTCTCTTTCTAAATAAATAAACAACCACATTACAATGTATATACCTGAGACCTGTCATCCATATACACATTTTGTGTTCAGATTTGTGTAAGGAAAGTTCAATCATAGTAAAATCAATATTAATTTTGCAATGTCACGTCCATACCTTTACATACCTTGCATATATAAATCAATGTACAGAAAATATCATTCAGCGACTAAATGTTTGTAAGTATGAAATCATACTTCAACTTGCCCTGTGATCATGTGATCAGAAAATCAATAAGGGACATACACTCTCTAAGTGCAATCACTGTCTCAAGCTTACATCTGTACTTACTGACAAATGCTTCTCAGATATTGAACAGACACTATTCTTGGAAGGAAACTTGGAAATGCACTTAAACGTCATATGAGTCTAATATATGAAATCGGTGGTTTCCCTTTAAATTGTCGAGTCTGCCATATGGTGAGGAAATGCGCTATGACTTTCTGTGTCAATTCATCGGCAAGTGGTGACCATCTCAATATGAATGGAAAGTTCTTAAACGGGACATAAAAGTATAGTCGACTAAATAATCCTACATAGTACATCGATATTTTTATAAAACAATATAATTTAAGACATGTAATTACATCTAATAAACTTAAGTATCTTCTCCATAGTGTTCATGAAAACATAATGTGTAAATGATAGTGTAGATATTTTTAAAATGTCATCATATTTAACGATCATACAGCATGTCCAGCTATAACAAGAGGGGGTGATCTGATAATTAATGAAAATTTTATGAATGTGATTCAGATGTGATAAAGATACATGTATGTAAAACTCCACAGATTGTTATCATTCTAGAAATCTCAGGTTGACTGTACAGTTTGATAATGAACATCATAAATATGAAATCAGATTTTGCTTCCTTGATGGAGAACATTGTCATTCTAATGCAGGCATTTTATTCCCTCATGTTTATAGATAAGGCGATAACACAATATTTTAATATACTTGCCTATATTAAATCTAAGACGTGATTCTGTGCAAAAAGTCCATATTTTTAGAAATATTCATAATGCAGCGTCTCTTTCTAAACATTTGTTGTATCTCTAACTGTTTTTTTTTTGTGGACAGGGAATTCCCAGGACCTTCATGTTAAACAAAATTAAAAGTTAAGCATGTCCTTTTAGTGTTAGCCCTTTATCTACTCTCCGAGATTTTATCACATCTTTTCTTTCTCATGAAAAATAATCCAGACACACATATATGCAGTCAATCTCAAATCAATGTTTTGAAAGTGTAAATGTGATTGTAAACAAGCAAAATATTGTGCTATGATGAAAACAATATTAAACCATCAACTTTATAAAGTTTTTAAACATAGAACTTATTGTGTTTGCGCAGTGTTTATATTCTGCTTGATTTCTACTGAGACCCATTGCTTGTCATTTGCAGTTATGAAGTCATATCCTATTTCAATTTAGTTATGTCCTCTTTTAGTGTCGCCCCTCTACCTGTGAAGAACTGTATTCCTATTTCTCGGCTTTGTTGAAATTGTACATGTGCAGGGAAATAGCTTAGTTGATGGATTTAAAAAAAATGTTTTCTACATGTTATTAAGAGATACAATAATAAAGAACCTATTTTATACTATGGTTTACTTTATTACTTTAGAGTACATTTTTCTACACTTTTGTACTATTTAGCATCGTAATCTCAACAGATACATGTTGACTTTTGCACTAATTAACTTAATTAGTTAACTCGTCCTACCTGAAATTACAAAGAATATCATGAACACATCGCACATTGTCGTTCAGTCCATTGGACGAATAGGACGATTCCCAATTCGTCGCTCCCTAGAAAAGATGTGACTTACAGTGTAAATACGTTTGCAGATTTGGTGTAGCTTTACTGCTAGTGTTTCTTGTTTATCTTCAGCCATGTTATGTAAACATCTTCCCTTGTCCCGAAAAAACGAAGTTCGTATTGAAAAATTGAGAATTTAATTGGTTGGTATCTCTGTCTGTCTGTCTGTCTATCTATCTGTCTGTCTCTGTCTGTCTGTCTGTCTCTGTCTGTCTGTCTGTCTGTCTGTCTGTCTGTCTCTCTCTCTCTCTCTCTCTCTCTCTCTCTCTCTCTCTCTCTCTCTCTCTCTCTCTCTCTCTCTCTCCTGTGAAAACTAAAATAAACAATTATAGTATTTCTGGTATTGATACATTTTCAATATTTGATAGATTTTTATAAAATTGAATGCGCGCACTTATGATTATTCTCAACATCGAATCAAATCCACACACATCGCATCTCCACATGACGTAGTTGTTTCATTTGCTATATAAGGAAGGATTCGGGTAACACACTAGTATACGGATTTGTTGATCCAAGACACCAAAAAGCTTACAGAAAATGGGAAGACTCTTTTGATTTTATGCTATATCGCTATGATTATCTTTTTTAAGGCAAATTGAAATAAAAGAAAAAAATATAGTATTTAATATCCAGTTTGTGACATTCCCTTTTGTTTTATATTGCATTGTCAACGATTAATATTTATTCCAATCGGTTAAAAAACTGGACATCATATGTATCTAGTGGACAATAATCTGATATCCATTTGTATAGAGTAAACTAGTCTATTTCCTCTTTTGTATGGAAAGAATTAGTTAAATGTTCTTGTGGTGATTATTTCTTTTATCAGGCATATGTTGCTAAGTATTTCATCTGAAATCTTCATTGATTGATTTTATTTTGTTTAACCCTCCCTCTCGAGATATTTTCACTTGTTTAACCCTCCCTCTCGAGATATTTTCACTCATCTGGAGACGTTTTCGGTTAATGGCTGAAAAATTTGACTTATGCTCGGCACTTACGGTCTTTGAACATGGATAGATCTTTATCATACCGCACCTTCTGCGACAAGAGCCTTGGTTTTGAGGTCTTATATGAAGGGCCGTCGAATTTAGTCGCCTCTTACGACAAGCAAGGGGGTACTGAGGACCAGTTCTAACCAGGGTCCCCATGGAAACTAAAATCCCGAAATGTTTTAATCCTGAAAATGTTATTCAATAGGACTATTGTCCATACAACACAGCTGGGAATCTATTAAGTTGAAGGAAATTAGGAGTCCAGATAGTCACACGAAAAGCATTGCATTACTTCAATATTTATCTTATTATTCATTGTAAAATTTATAGCTTAACCATCTCCTTATTCTTACAGAAATTCTTGATTTTCCTCGTTGTCGTTTTCTTGGTTGCTAATGTTAAGGAAGTCGTTAGTAGAGACGGCGTCGGTCATCACCACAATGGTGGTGGGGAGAATCACCAGGAAAACGATCGTGTTGGAGCAGAATCACGCGGTCCCGCAACCAAATTGGAAAGCTCGGAATCTCATCACTAATCGTGGTAAAGATCTCATTTCAGTTCATATACATGTACCTTGTGTTAGGCGATTTGAAATGTTAAATTGGGGTTCGGAAATTTCTCTTTCCTTCTTATCTTAATTCTGTTTAAGTTACTGTTGATCATGTATCATTTCTTCATTGTTCTAAATATTGATAATAAAATTGATCCATGTATATTTCAGAATTCCAAAGGTTCTCATGGAAGGCAAAGGCATGATGACAAATTCCTATTGTATGTTTGTGCTTCCTAGGAATAAAACAAAATTAATATGAACAAAGTCTGAATCATTTCTGCTTAGTCTGCGCTCCTTAAAGTTTGCCGATTTCAAGGAAGAGACATTAATACTTTATAAAAGAGCTGCACTTCCAAGATCGTTGAAACATGTGTTACAATCCAAAGTAAATGTACTCATTGACAGCTTTCTATCGATGTGATCAGTAGCGAAGTAATTTGCTTTTTATAGTATTTTGTTTATCTGAGGAAGATATATGACCAACGACGGGTGTGACTAGACAACAGGAAATGTTTACTCCTCCGAGGCACCTGATCTCGCTTTTAATTTATGCTAGGGCCCATGTTTAACCTACTCGCAAGTTTTGCATTTTTTATAGTAATTTTAAGGTTGTAAGCCGTTCATTGCACACTGATTTTCACTGCGGATAACTCCGTTTACCTGATCAGGATATAGGGCTCACGGCGGGTGTGACCGGTCAACAGGGGATGCTTACTCCTCCTAGGCACCTGATCACACCTCTGGTGTGTCCAGGGGTCCATGTTTGCCCAGCTATCTATTCTGTATCTCTTATTGGAGTTATGAGATTGATCACTGCTCGTTATCTTCACTTTGCATTGTAAGTAACCATATCACCTTCCGACCAAGAAGATATGGTTGGAAAGAGAGGTGAAGATAAAGAAGAGTGACCAATCTCATAACTCCTATAAGCGATACAAAAGAGGGAGTTGGACAAACACGGCTACTGGACACACCAGACGTTAGATCAGGTACCTTGAAGTCCCTTTCGATCGGTCACACCCGCTGTGAGCCCTATATTGTGATCAAGTAGTTTCACACGACTTAGCGAGGATACAATTTCATCGGGAAAGATTTTTGGGATAGGAGAAGTCCTCTTGACTACGTACAAGACGTAAAGGTGATCGAACTATACCCGGTTCCTCGGACATTTATTTTTCAACCATTTGACCTAGTGACAGATGATCCGAAGAAGCCACTATCTTCAAGTCTATAACCAGGTTATCAATTTTTTTGTTCTTTGATTCCAACCTTTGTTGTTTAATAAAATAAGAGTGATCTTTCTTTCATTTTGAATGATTGAAAGCGTTTTTATTTTGACATTTGCAGTGACTATAAATCAGAATGTTGGAACCCCTGTAACACCAATGTATTTGTCACTACCCTGCCTCGATGTAGAAACAGAACAAGCTCTTGCATATCAAATCGATAGAGAGATATAAGCAAGGCATTCAAGTAATAATGAAGTATAACTACATAGATATTTGAAGTTGACGACTGAGAAACTGAAACCATCCCATTTGTCATGAAGTTGAGGTGCTAGTCTGTCGTTGCTATTTATTTTGTAATAAAATATCTAAGTACGAAGCATATGTGTAGGACTCTATGGTTTCTTTTATTTCGAGTTCAAAAAGTAATATCGAATCGACATATGCATGCGAATGATTTTTCTTAAGAAATAAAACATCGTCTATATATCTATATTTCAATACGTCAAAATAGTAAATGACTTTTTTACTAGGCCTTCAGAGTTGAGTGTCGCTTATAGTACGAAATAAGAGCTTATTAAATCGATGTCCTGTTTCTTGACAGATGTTGGTATGATAAATAGCCATAATTAAGGTGTCCCAAAGTTGTAACCATCATCAAAGATTAGTTGTACTTGACTTACAGCTATTGTTGTCACAATGGAATGGATCAATTCTTTATTAAACAAATAACATTGACTATCGAGGGCTATAACTATATAAAATAATGCGAACATGTATCTATGAGGATCGGCTAGGGTGAGAAGGAGGGGGAGATAAGGGGAAGTAGGGACAGGAGGGGGTGAGAGAGGAGAAAGGGGTTTAGTGGGGAGGTTCTAATACTTCTATGTATCACTCCTTTCGGTTTTCCTTTGTCACCACTACTCTGCATCATTAATAATTAGTAATAACTGGACACTTTGTTCATAGTTAGGCTTATCGAAATTCGAAGGATATATGTTTCGAGTCTCATACATGTACGAACTCTAGAAAACTTAGCAAAGATTTTGCAATAACAAACAAAAAAGAAAACAAATGCATTACTACTTGTGTATGTTGTTTTGTCTCTCAACCGATTCAATCGATGAGGGTATGTTCTACGCATTATTGATTACCGAAGTCTATTGTCGTTCCACCGATCAACAAATGATGATAGCGAAAAGTAATCAATCGCATAAGTCTCATACAGTATAAAAAAAATAAAAGAGAGGCAAAAAGCAGATCCTCGATATACCAAAGTTGTGATGAGGTCTAATTTGCAAATGCAGCCTCTCATTGACAGAAGTTTTATACCTATATTAGACCCTTTTTTACACATTGCTCTTAAGTAATGATTGCCAAGTTAACATGATGAAGATATACGTTTCATATCAGGTGTCACAGTCCAACAGGGTATTCCCACTCTTTCTCAGCTCCTAAACACCTTCTAATTTTTATGGGATCGTGTTTTCCCTTTTCTGATTTTGAATTCTTTTTCAAATTGACAATTTTATCAATTTTTGATATCATAATTTTTTTGAGGTGACAAGAAGAGACTAAACCAAGAATGGTGAAAAAACATATTTCTTTTTATAAGATACCCTGAGTAAAACCGAACTACAATTAGTTGAACGTGACTGAAATACACTAATACAGATTATATATCAACGTAATTACCAGATTTATGAATGGGTTAAAACTGATTCATGCAACAAATGTCTTAAAAAGACGAAAACCTTAATACAGCTTCCAACCTATGAACATAAAAAAGCAAAAACTTTGTAAAATGTATACGGTGATGAAATCATATGAAATGCACATATTAATATAAGTATAATGTATGGGTTCCTTAACATACATCAATATAAATCAGTGGTGGATTTAGAGGAGACGTTGCAGCAGTCTAAACTTTGGAATTATTGATTATTTACCATTATGACTTAAAATTCATTCAACAAACTTGGAATTAAATTCACTTCTAAAAGTGACAAACTGAAAGAACCAATAAATCCCTTAATGGTTAATAATAGAATTAAGTCTTTATCTTCAACAACGGCATCATTAACGGTGTACATCTTTCAAGTTATATCTGA
Source organism: Ostrea edulis (assembly GCF_947568905.1). Lineage (NCBI taxonomy): Eukaryota > Metazoa > Mollusca > Bivalvia > Ostreida > Ostreidae > Ostrea > Ostrea edulis. Next base: position 7,524,918 of record NC_079173.1, on the reverse strand, counting down.
CCAATATTACATTATAACTGTTGACAACATTGTGCATGTTAAAGTACTACACTAATTTCTAACTCCAGAATCGTTACAGTAAAGCTATATACAGAACTTACAAGTGTAGTTTATCATTTACAAATACTCAAATTCGTTTTAAATCCTTCGATTTATATACGACTGTAGACTAGATTATACAAAATTCTCTGAATGTGAAAACACAATATATCCTCTATTTTATGTCCATTAGATCGGAAATGAACTATATCCAAAATCACATAGCAACTGCCATTACAAAATGGTTTTATAAATCTTTATAAACATTTTGACAGCAAAATGTCATCTATTTATACTTAAAGGAAAACGTTAGCTCCTATTGCTCAAAAATCATAAAATAACAATTTTGCCATAGCTTTGTTAAATTTTGTTGCATAGTTGAATACATGAACTTTGCAATTATAACAATTATCCCACGTTGAAACTTCTTGTTTTAACGCAAATATTAATACTTCTTGTGACCTATAAAAAACAATATTGCGCCTCCTTTGATAAATATGGGTGTAAACGGTAAACAGTGCAGCATGCTGACCATTGACCAAGTGAGCGAACCCGTGGTGGGTACTGGATAGAGCCAGAATTTTGACAGAATGAGATTCTGCAAAAAGCGGTAAGATGTAATGAGATAAATTCATATGTGATATATAATTTTATGCTGGTATCAGAATTAACGTTGCAAAACCAAGAGCTAGGAGAACCGCAAGCAGGACTCAGTGACGGATCAAGGATTTACGAAAGGGGTGTATTTGGAAGTTAAGTTTTAGCCAAGGTACTCAGCAGTTTGGGTGCCATATCTGGAATTTCGATCACGATTTGTATTCATGAAATGGAGGGTCCTTTCTTAATCTGCTACTGGGACTAACAAATACACTGCTTTAAAATCAAGTGCTACTTTTATAATCAACACGTCACGTATTGGTTTATAAACATTGGTCAATACGAACATATAATGGTTTCTGTTAAAACATCCTTTATAATTACTTACTTATAAGGAGCATGGGGTAATTTCATACTTGAAATTTGAGTTTGGACCCCACAACGGGTATTCAAATTATTTTCTACACACACCTCTGCTGTCATTCAAATTCACGTGATGTAAAAAAGCATTTTAAAGTCCAACTCAGCATTGTTTTCGAATGATCTTCAAAGTGCAGTTAAGAGGAAATTGATGCATTGAAATTGTTTCAAATTGTCGGTATTGATATGATTTCCATTATTTTATCCACACATGATTTACAAAAACACTTGACTAAAATGTGGAAATTGAGCTATAGTGTCTCTATAAGTTGTTTTTTTTAAAACATGACCCCGTCTCTCTCTCTCTCTCTCTCTCTCTCTCTCTCTCTCAATAAATAAACCATCACATTATATACCTGAAACATGGCATCCTTATGAACATATTGTGTTCAGCATTGTGTAAGGAAAGTTCAATCATAGTAAAATCAGTATTAATCTAGCAATGGCACATCCATACTTTTACATACCATAAATCAATAAGGGACATACACTCTCTAAGTGTAATCACTGTCTCAAGCTTACGTTTGTACTTACTGTCAAATGCTTCTCAGATATTGAACAGACACTATTCTTGGAAGGAAACTTGGAAATGCATTTAAATGTCATATGAGTCTAATATATGAAATCGGTGATTTTCCTTTAAATCGTCGAGTTTGCCAATAGGTGAGGAAGTGTGCTATGACTTTCTGTGGCAATTCACCCGCAAGTGGTGACCATCTCAATATGAGTGGGAAGTTCTTCAACGGAACATAACAGTATAATCGACGAAATAATGCTACAATGTACATCGATATTTTTATAAAACAATATAATTTAAGACATGTATTTACATCTAATAAACTTTAGTATCTTCTGCATAGTGTTCATGAAAACATAATATGTAAATGACAGTGTAGATATTTTTAGAATCTCATCATATTTAACGATCATACAGCATGTCCAGCTATAACAAGAGGAGGTGGTTAGATAAGTATTGAAAATTTTAAGAATGCGATTCAGATGATAAAGACACATGTATGTAAAACTTATACGGTACCAATTTTGATGTGCCAGATGGGCATTTCGACAAAGAATGTCTCTTCAGTGATGCTCAACCGAAATGTTTGAAATCCGAAATAACTATGAAGTTGTGGAGCTAAATATAGCCCAAAACAGCGTGCCAAAAAAGTGGAGCCAAATTCGTCCAAGATAAGAGCTATGCATGAGGGAGATAATCCTTAATTTTGGAATGAATTTCTAAATTTTATAACAGCAATTGAATATACATCCGTATTTTCAAGCTAGTAACGAAGTACTTATCTACTGGGCTGTATGTGAAACTCCGCAGATTGTTATCACCCTAGAAATCTCAGGTTGACTGTACAGTTTGATAATGAACATCATAAATATGACATCAGATTTTGCTTCCTTGATGGAGAACATTGTCATTCTAATGCAGGCATTTTATTCCGTCATGTTTATAGATAATGCGATAACGCAATATTTTAATATACTTGCATATATTAAATCTAAGACGTGATACTGTGCAAAAAGTCCATATTTATATAAATATTTATAATGCGACGTCTCTTTCTAAACATTTGTTGTATCTCTAACTGGTTTTTCTTTCTGGAAAGGGAAGTCCCAGGACCTTCATGCTAAACAAAATTAAAAGTTTAGCATGTCCTTTTAATGTTAACCCTCTGCCTACTCTCCGAGATTTAATCACATCTTTTCTTTCTCATGAAAAATAATCCAGACACACATATATGTAGTAAATCTCAAATCAATGTTTTGAAAGTGTAAATGTGATTGTAAATAAGCAAAATATTGTGCTGTAATGAAAACAAAATTAAACCATCAACTTTATAAAGTTTTTTATCATAGAACTTATTTTATTTGCGCAGTGTTTATATTCTGCTTGATTTATATTGAGACTCATTGCTTCTCATTTGCAATTATGAAGTCATATCCTATTTCAATTTACTTATGTCCTCTTTTAGTGTCGTTTATCTATTTGTGAAGAACTGTTTTGTTATTTCTCGGCTTTGTTGAAATTGGACATTTGTAGGAAAATGTCTTAGTATATTTTTTAAATTGTTTTCTATATGTTATTAAGAGATACAATAATAAAGAACCTGCTCTATACTATGGTTTACTTTATGACTTTAGAATGCATTCTTCTACACTTTTGTACTATTTAACATCGTAATATCAACAGATACGAGTTGACTTTTGCACTAATTAACTTAATTAGTTAACTCGTTCTACCTGAAATTAATAAAGAATATCATTACGCGCATTGTCGTTCAGCCCACTGGACGAATAGGACGATTCCCAATTCGCCCCTCCCTAGAAAAGATGTGATTTACAGTGTAAATACGTTTGCAGATTTAGTGTAGTTTTACTGCTAGTGTTCTAGTGTTTGTTGTTTATCTTTAGCCATCTGATGTAAACATCTTCCCTTGTCCCGAGAAAACGAAGTTCGTATCGAAAAATTGAGAATCTAATTGCTGTCTCTCTCTCTCTCTCTCTCTCTCTCTCTCTCTCTCTCTCCTGTGAAAACTAAAACAGACAATTACAGTATTTCTGGAATTGATACATTTTCAATATTTGCAAGATTTTTATAAAATTGAATGCGCGCGCTTATGAACATTCTCACCATCGAATCAAATCCACACACATCACATCTCCGCATGACGTAGTTGTTTCATTTGCTATATAAGGAAGGATTGAGGTGATACACTAGTATACGGATTTGTTGATCCAAGACACCAAAAAGCTTACAGAAACTCTTTTGAGTTTCTGCTATATCGCTATGATTATCTTTTTTAGGCAAATTGAAATAAAAGAAAAAGGTATAGTATTTAATATCCAGTTTGTGACATTCCCTTTTGTTTTATATTTCATTGTCAACTATTAATATTTATTCCAATCTGTTAAAAACATTGGACATCGGATGTATCTAGTGAACAATAATCTGATATCCATTTGTATAGAGTAAATTAGTCTTATTTCTTCTTTTGTATGGAAAGAATTAGTTAAATGTTCTTGTTGTGGTGATCATTTTCTTTTATCAGGCATATGTTGCTAAGTATTCCATCTGAAATCTTGATTGATGGATTTTATATTGTTTAACCCTCCCTCTCGAGATATTTTTCACTCATCTGGAGACGTTTTCGGTGAAGGGCTGAAAAATTAGACTCGTGTTCGGAATTACGATCTTTGAACATGGATAGATCTTTCTCGTGTCACACCTGCTGTGACCCAAGTCTTGGCTTTGAGGTCTTAATTGGGGGGCCGTCAAATTTAGTCGCCTCTTACGACAAGCAAAGGGGTATTGGGAACCTGTTCTCACCAGGGTCCCCATGGAAACTAAAATCCCGAAATGTTTTAATCCTGAACATTTTATTCAAAAGGACTATTGTCCATACAGCACAGCTGGAAACTATTAAGTTGAAGAAAATTAGGCGTCCAGATAGTCACACAAAAAGCATCGGATTACTTCAATCTTTATCTTATTATTCATTGTAAAATTTATACCTTAACCATCTCCTTATTCTTACAGAAATTCTTGATTTTCCTCGTTGTCGTTTTTTTGGTTGCTAATGTTAAGGAAGTCGTTAGTAGAGACGGCGTCGGTCATCACCACAATGGTGGTGGGGATAATCACCAGGGAAACGATCGTGTTAGAACAGAAGCACGCGGTCCTGCAACCAAATTGGAAAGCTCGGAATCTCATCCGATATCGTGGTAAAGGGCTCATTTCAGTTGATATACAAGTACCTTGTGTTAGTCGATGTGAAATGTTAAATTGGGGTTCTGAAATTTCTCTTTCCTTCTTATCTTAATTCTGTTTAAGTTACTGTTGATCATGTATCATTTCTTCATTGTTCTAAAAATTGATAATAAAATTTATCCACGTACATTTCAGAATTCCAAAGGTTCTTATGGAAGGCAAAGGCATGATAACAAATTCCTATTGTATGTTTGTGCTTCCTAAGAATAAAACAAAATTAATATGAACAAAGTCTGAATCATATCTGCTTAGTCTGCCTTCAATAGATCATGCAGATTTCAAGGAAAAAATACTAATCACTTATAAAAGAGCTGCACTTCCATGATCGTTGAAAGATCTGTTACAATCCAAAGTAATTCTACTTATTGACAATTTTCTATCCATGTGATTAGTTATAGAATGAAAAAAAAGAAGTAATTTTTTAGTACAACAAGTCATACAACTGCTGTATGATGCCTTTCATGAAAGGTGAAAATAACGAATACTGATCAATCTCATAATTCCTATATATTCATACAGTTAATTGGCAATTTGTTGCAAAAACGTTTTTCAAATTACGCATTATCATAGTATTTTGTTTATCTGAAGAAGATATATGACCCACGACGGGTGTGACTGGTCAACAGGAAATATTTACTCCTCTGAAGCACTTGATCTCGCTTTTAATTGATGCTGAGGTTAATGTTTACCCTACTCGCAAGTTTTATATTCTTAATAGTAATTATAAGATTGTAAGTAACTATATCACCTTGCTACCAAGAAGATGTGGTCCCGATGAAAGGTGAAGATAACGAACAGTGATCAATCTCATAACTCCTATAAGCGATACAAAAGAGAGAAATGTTCAACAGATTTTCTTTTTTATATATTTTTTCCCCAAATTAATGGGTCGGCGATCGCCGCCCCTGTTGCTCCTTTGCCGATGCACCTGCAATACCATTCAGAACAAAAATATATTTGAAAGGAACATTATAAAAAACTATAAGCGAAATATCAGTATCAGCCAAATGAAAAAGCTATGAAGCAATATTCTATGTTCTATTTCAATCCATGAATTTAATGTTTTCAAATAATTCCAAACAAATCTACTTCCGGTGATGAAAATGTCAGAATTGTGTCTCATCATAGAGCAATTAACTCTATATGTATTTTCGACAACTTCAAGAATGTTCTCAAATAATTCAAAAACAATTCAAAATCATGAAAAGGTGAAGATAACGAACAATGATCGATCTCACAACTTCTATAAAGAATACAAAATAGAGAGTTGGGCAAATACGAACTCCTGGATCGATATACCAATAAGCATCTTCCGTCAACCGGTCACACCCTCCGTGAGCTCTACATCTTGATCGGGCCTAAGTAAACGGAATAATCCATTGTCAGAATAGGCTGACCAACAATCGTTATGAGACACGACTGGGAGCATTTGACCTGATGACAGACTGTGATGACAAACTAGACCATCTGTTATGCCTCACAGCATCTGATCTCATGAAATTCAATGTTCTCAAATTATTTCAAAAGTATTCTCATTCGTCTGATCAAAGCTCAGAAATGTATCAACATCTTAATCAAATCTACGTGTTCAATCTCAATATGTACTATTCAACATCATTTACTGTAATGATAATTGATACATATATAAGCAGTGTCACATATTAAATATGATTTAATTTTCTTTAGATATATCAATGTGTACAATCCAGGGGGCCCCTTAGGTGAGGATTAAAAAGGATTACAAGGGGGTCTCCGCGGAGACTTTACCCCGACTAGTGATCCTGTTACTTAATAAACTAGGCTTGCAAAACTAAAATCACCCGCACAAAATAACTCTAGATCTTTACTTAACAAAAAAAGTTTAGCAACTTGTAATATCTAATATAATATGATCAACATTACCATTTATAAGAAATTCATATTTAGTATTTATGAATATATTCATTAACCAGAGATAAATAAATGCTATACAAATCTCTAAATCAATTTTTCATACGAGCAAATGTTATAAAAAGAAAGGGGTAGGGTATGAAAATTGACATGCCGTTCAATACTTTGTATGGCCTCTATCAGCAGCGACCACAGCCAAAAATCGACGTCTCAACCTTCTGTTGAGGTTCCAGAGCTCGTGTATTGTTATTGGGTTCACGCGCACGACTCAAATGGGCCACGTTGTTGACGTCACGTCGCTCTCTCACACGTCGATCAATTGTGTCCCACACATGCTCAATTGGTGATAAATCAGGTGACCTTGCGGACCATTCCTGTTCGTCGATATTGTTCTGCGGTATAACGTCTTAGGTGTGTCGCACGGTGTGCGGTCGAGCGTTACCCTGTTGGAATATGGTAGTTTGACCCTGGTGCAAAACGGCGTAACTACAGAAACCACAATTTCTTTACAATAATGCTGTGAATTCTGAGTTCCATTTACTGTGACGAGGTATGTTTTACATAATAACAGATTCCACCCCAAATCATGACACTCCCATCACAATAGCGGTCAAGTTTTGGGATGAAACCGCTCATTTCGTCCTTTCCAAACACGAACGCGTCCATCTGCAAAATCCAAACTCGTCAGTAAACAAAACTGTATTCTACTTCCGCCGAGTCCAGCACAGATACGTGGTTGCCCAGGCAACGAGAGTTTGGCTGTGACGTTGAGTCAAAGGGACCGCAATAAGAGGTCTCCGAGCGCGTAGATGAACAGTTAGTAACCTGTTCCTCACACTCTGAATACTTATCATTATTCCAGATGCCCGACGCAACTCTTCGGTGACTTTGGGTGCAGACATGAAGAGGTTACCTCTCGACGTCGTAACAATAAAGCGGTCTTGGTGAACCGTTGTTTTCCGTTGACGACCATGGTGTTGACGATTGCTGACTTGTCCTGTTACTCGAAAACGACTCAAAAATCGACTGATAGTCGAAGGATGGATATTAGATTCTCGCGCTACATTTTTTACGACATCCCGAAGTAAACATCCCCATAGCTCTTTTACGTTCATTTTCAGAGATTTGTGGAGGTTTTCCCATCTGAAGTTTCTGCAAACTGTCGGTGTTTTTGTATGTACGCGCGTTCGAAGTGATTTCCCTGTGGATGTTTGCTTTGAAATTGCGTGCAATCAATCATGACAAATTGTGTAGCAGAGATTGTAAAACGCCAATCCATGACATAAACGTAGCGCATATTGTGAGAATAACTCATGTGTTGTTTTCACTGCGTGTTAGAGTATTAAAAAGATAAAATTGTAAAGCATTGAAAATAATGCAGTGAAATTGTTAAACCTTTTTCTGTTAAGTACATGTACATGTATATATAATTTTGAATATTGTTCAAAACATTTGTCTTGTAACTTGTGATAAAACCTCCATAATGTTTTCTCTTCAAATGAAAGCTTGAGTGCTTACATGTAGCATCATACAAGTAAAATTTCTGATCCTACATAAAGTCCACAGTCCTCATCACTGTTTTCGTTTTCTTATTAATACAATGAATACATGTATGTACAGTGCACTGATAATGTAGCATAACAGATTGATCAAAATTGGTACTGTATAAGTTTTACATTATGACCCCTGGGTCGAGGCCTCTGCTGGTGGACTGTTAGTCCACGAGGGTCTCTACAGCCCAGTAGATAAGTACTTCGTTACTAGCTTGAAAATTCGGATGTATATTTAATTGCTATTATAAAATTTAGAAATTCATTTCAAAATTAAGGATTATCTCCCTCGATCATAGCTCTTATCCTTCAACGAATTTGACTCCACTTTTTTGGCACACTGTTTTTGCCTATAATAGCTCTAAAACTGCATTGTTATTTCGGATTTCAAACATTTCGGTTGAGCTTCACTGAAGATACATACTTTGCTTTCAACTGCGCTTTGAAGATCCTTCAAAATTCATAGGTTTGTTTTTTTCATGCTGAGTTGGACTTTTAAAAAAAATTGATTACCCTTTATGGGTCCACACTTGCTTTTCAAGTATGAAATGAATCCGTGTTTTACAACTAGGTAATTATAAATGATTGTATTTACCAATGTTATAAACTAACACCAGCCTCTTTGCTTGTCCCAGTGGTTAATTTACACACACCCCCCCCCCCCCCCTGTATCGCCACAAGTGTGAGCAAAATTCCAGATATGGCACCAAAAATGGGTAAATACCTTGGCTAATATTTGACTTTCATATTCCCTTCGGAAATCCTTGATCCGCCACAGAGTTACATGTGTGCTTCTCCTAGCTCTTGGTTTTTCGAATGGTAATTCTGATCCCAATATAAGTTTTAGCTCACGTATGTCATTTTATTTTACCTGCTTTTTCGCGGAATCTCATTCTGTAAGATTCTGGATATATTCAATGTTCTTTACCCTTTCTCTAACTTAGTCACTTGATGACAAGCTGCACTGTTTACCCATTTATGTCTATGTCTTATAAAGGGAGGATGCTCAATATGTTTTTGTATAGGACACCAAAAAGTGTTAATTTTTGTGTTAAAACGAGAAGTTTTTACTTTAGATGATTGTTATAAATGCAGAGTTCGTGCATTCACCTTTGCAACAAAATTTGAGGAAGCTCGAAAAAAAAAGTGTTATTTCATAATTTTTGCGCAAAAAGGGCTGTAGTGTCTCTTTGAATATAAAAGGATGACATTTTGCCGTCAAAAGCTTTGTCAAGATTTATAAAACCATTATTTTACTGACATTGCTATATGATTTTGGTTTTAGTTGATTTCGAATCTAATGGACATAAAATAGATGAAATATTGTGTTTTCGCATTCAGCCATTTTAGTATTATCTATTCTACAGTCGTATATAAATCGAAGGATTTAAAAAAAGAATTTGTAAATGATAAACTACACGTGTAGGTACTGTTTATAACTTTACTGTGAAAATTATACAGTTAGAAAATAGTTTCAAATATAGTACTTTGAAATACACAAAAGTGTCTACATTTAGAATGTAATATTAGTCATGGTCTTCTTGAGTTTAAGGACAAGAAATTAGGTACAAGTGAAGTGCTTTAAAATACACAAGGTTTGCAAAAGTTAGAATGTAATATTGGTCAGATATAACTTGAAAGATGTACACAGTTAGTGATACCCTTGTTAAGGGTAAGGACTGAATTTCATTAATAAGCACAAAGTCAGAGATTTTTTGGTTCTTGTAGTTTGTTACTTTTAGAAATGAATGTAATTCCAAGTTTGTAAAATGAATTTTAAGTCATCATGGTAAATAATCAATAATTCCAGGGTTTAGCATACGTCTTCCATTACACCTTTCATCCATTTCAAAGCCAGGAGCTTTTGAGGTCCTTCATACCTTTGATTAAATCGAAGCAACCTACCATAACTATGTAATATGATGTAACAGGGTTTCAACAAGTTATAATTACAGTACTTTATTTCGTTTGTATGGGATTTAGTGTACATATCGTGCAGCAACGAGACTCTCACACCCCTCTATACAACAAGACTCTCACACCCCTCTATACAACGAGACTCTCACACCCCTCTATACAACGAGACTCTCACACCCCTCTATACAACGAAACTCTCACACCCCTCTATACAACGAGACTCTCACACCCCTCTATACAATGAATTATATATAAACGAAAGAAAGTCTTGTGTAAATGTCAGGTGTATGGTAAACCAAGCTACTGACAAACAAGTTGATGGTACAGGGGTTTCAACAGTCTCGATTGAAGTCAGCATTTCGCAAATTCTATGGTCGTTATAACGATCTAGTTCGTCATAACAACCTAACATTGGGTCAAATGCTGTCTGACGTATTTCATATCGATTGTTAACCAGTTTTTGGCACACTGATTTTGACTACGGATAATTCCGTTTACCTGATCAGGATATAGGGCTCACGGCGGCTGTGATCGGTCGACAGGGGATGTTTACTCCTCTTAGGTACCTGATCCCACCTGGGTGTCCAGGGTCCGTATTTGCCCAACTATCTATTTTGTATTGCTTGTAGGAGTTATGAGATTGATCACTGTTCGTTATCTTCATCTTGCATGAATGCAATTCGGTAAAATATATATACATGTTTTATTAAAAATTCGAAGAAAAGTTATATCTTTAAATTAAAAAGATATCTCTTATTTTAAAGAGATGTCTCTTTAAAATGAGAAATATCTTTTAATTTAAGAAATATTTTTCTGAAAAAGAGATACATCTTTCATTTAGAGATATCTCTTTTACTTTTAGAGATATAACTTACACTTAGAGAGATAGATCTTACACTTAGAGAGAAATATCTTTCACTTAGAGATATATTTCTTTTACTTTTAGAAATATAGAGAAAGAGATATACCTTTATAATATTTTTATTAGTTTGAATACTTAAAGAATTCTACCTAAACTGGAAGCCCGTTAAAGTACATCTTATCATGGTTGCTGCAATCCTGGGCGAAGATTTTGCGTTTACCGAATGTGAAATGTATACATGTAACAAAACAAAGACAATAAATTGATAAAATATGTGAGCTAGACTGGATTTAGCCTTTTGACAACTTGATAATGTTACCCCAACCACCTTTTCAACTTATTCCGCCATTTTAGCACTAGAAGTATTTTGATTGATTACAAAAAAGTGTTACATCATATTAATGGTGATGTTACAGGGAGAAGTCATTGTGGACACCGGGGAAAATCTTTTTTTAATTTAAAGAGATGTCTCTTTAAGTTAAAAAGATATCTCTTTTTACATTGATAGAGAGATATCTCTTTACGCTAGAGAGAAATATATCTCTTAATCGTTGGGAGGTATTTTTCTAGTTTTAAGAGATATCTCTCAAAGGGAAAGGCATATCTCCTTAGCATAAAGATATATATCTCTAGCGTAAAGAGATATATCTCTACTTGAGAGCGATATATTTCTAGTTAAAGAGATATCTCCTCTGTTTAAAGAGATATCTCTTTTAGTTATAAAGATATTACCCTAGTGTGAAAATATCTCTCTCTAACTTCCAGAGATATCTCTACAATGAATAGAGATATATCTCTAGTGTAAAAATTACATCTCTTATTTAACGAGATGTCTTATTTTACGAATAATTAGTAAAAGTGTTTCCCATACTTGTGGCATGAATGCTCATAATATCATTGCAAAATTGTACACGATATGATATCGTAAGTCTGGGGTTGTCAAAAGTCAAGTAGAAAAAAAAATCGCTTCATTCGACATGGAGATCGCTGATATTGGATTTTTTAGAGTTTGGGTGACTTTACATTATCTCAAATATGCATGGTAAAATGAATATTGAAAAAAAGCGGATAAGGTATTAGGCACAATGGCTATTTTGCAGAATGTATCTAAGTACAAGCAACATGTGCTTTTTGCAGTTAAGAATCATTGCATGTTTTTACAGTGGCGAATCCGAGATTTCCAAAGCGGTGGTGTGAAGGTCAATTATTAGTTAAAATAATCAGCCATTATGTGTGCCAAATCTGGAGTTTTACTTATTTTATTTTGTAAATTTGGGGCGAAAGGGAGACTCTAAATCCACCACTGATTTATATTAATGTGTGTTAATGAACACATAAATTATACTTAATTTATCTATATTTGCATTTCTTATTATTTCACCACTGTATGTTGCTTTTCTATGTACATAGTTTGGAAGACGCAGTACGGTTCCGTGGAAGTTATTGTACAGCTAAGCTCCGCCCCTAGAAATTATTGTACAGTTAAGTTTCGCCTCAAGAAGTTATTGTACAACTAAGCTCCGCCCCGCTCCTAGAAGTTATTGTAAAGCTAAGCTCCACCCCTAGAAGTTATTGTACAGCTAAGCCCCGCCCTTAAAAGTTATTGTACAGCTAAGTTCCGCCTCTAGAAGTTATTGTACAGCTAAGCTCCGCCCCTAGACGTTATTTTACAGCTACACTCCGCCCCTATTAGTTAATGTACAGCTAAGCTCCGCCCTTAGAAGTTATTGTACATTGGAATTCTGTCAAAGTTTTTATGTATGATTTGATGTATGATTAAGATAAAAGGAAAAAGACCGAACCCTGAACCAATCTCGTTTAGATTCAGCATTTTCATTTTTTATAATCGTTATTACTATCTAACTTATTGATACAATTTGTTATCAGACAGAATGCTGTCTGATGTGTTTCATACCGATTGTTAGGCCGTGCTATACACACTGGTTTTGACTACGGATTACCACGTCTAACCGATCTAGAGGTGTACGTAACTCCCTCTAGACATTGGTGTGTCCTGGGATCCACGTTTGCTCTACTCTTTACAGCAGTAATGATAATTGTTCGTTATTTTCACCTTTTTGTCAATCTGCCGATGAATGTTGTCACATTAGTCTATTGATGAATGTTGTCACCTTAATCTATTGATGATTGTCGTCATTTCATTCTATAAATGTTTCTTATCATGTCGATATGTTACTGATTGTTTTCAACTTAATCTGTATATGAGTGCTGTGGTGTTAATCGGTTAATGTTTTGTTGTTATGTTCATCAGTTCATAATTGGATTGTTGTTGCGTTAATCTGCTAAGCTTTATTCCTATATTAATCTGGTAATGATTGTTATTATCCTTCAGAATAATACATCAATTTCCTTGGTCGAGGGCTGGTCACGTGGAAAGAGACAATTTGTGATGTCTCCCTCACGCGCATGGTTACAACTGTGTTGTCTCCCTTTAGAAGATAAATTTTAATGACACAAGGGAGAAAGTGATAACTTCATTAACTTCAGTACTAACAGTAAAGGTCACAAATAACACTTGAGAAGAAAACTATTCCCATTCGAATGCAGTTTTGAATTTCACTTGATGTTTACGTTTTTGCTTTGAAATACATTACGAAATATTTACGTTTGACGAATTGTTTTTGCGTCATTCTACTGTGACGTCACAATTGAAAACTTGCTCTCGCTTAACTTTCTTTAACATCAGTGTTTTGCCTTCTTGGCACACTGATTTTGACTGCGGATAACTCCGTTTACCTGATCAGGATATAGGGCTCACGGCGGGTGTGACCGGTCAACAGGGGATGCTTACTCCTCCTAGGCACCTGATCCCACCTCTGTTGTGTCCAGGGGTCCGTGTTTTCCCAACTCTCTATTTTGTATTACTTGTAGGAGTTATGAGATTGATCACTGTTCGTTATCTTCACCTTGCATCTAATAAATGTATGACAAACATATTGAGTGTAAAACGAAATAGTGCATGTAGTTGAGAGTAACATTGGTTTCACCACTCGAAAACTATTGAAAGGTTATAAGATTTGTCTGCAGAGAAAGTTGTTACGAATTTGTTGACGTTTTAGATAATAAAAAAGAAGTTTGGTACAAGTCAATAAATATGTCATAGTTTTTTTAACGTTCAGATTCTTAGGGATAATATAACTATTATGAAGTGCTTAGCAGGGAACATCACAAATTATCAGGTCTTAGTAGAGTTATCACCCTCGGGTGCATCGGCGCCCTCGGATGATAACCCTAATAAGACCTGATAAAACCGGCGCCCTCGCGTGATAACCCTACTAAGACCTGATAATTTGTGATGTATCACTGCTAAACAGTCCATAATTGTATATTATTATCCTTCAGAATAATACAATCAATTTCATTGTTCGAGGGCTGGTCACGGGAAGGGGGGCAATTCGTGATTTCTCCCTCACGTGCAGGCTGATAACTGCGTTGTCTCCCTCTAGAATATAACTTGTGGTGGCAGAATTGAAAATATGCAGGATCGTTAATTAATAACTTCAGAGTCAACATTAACGGTCATCAATAACAAATGAGAAGAAAAATATTCCCATTCTAATGTAGTTTTTCATTTCACTTGATGTTTACGTTTTTGGTTCGGAATACTTTACGAAAAGTTTACGTTTAACGTTATTTTTTGCGTCATTCTATTGTGACGTCACGATTGAAAGCTTTATCTCGTTCACTTAACATTTTCAAACCTCAGTTGAGTGTAAAACAAAATAGTGCATGCAGCTGAGGGTAACATTGATTTCACCTCTCGAAAAGTATTGAAAAGTTATCAGATTATTCTCCAGAGAAAGTTGTTACGAATTTGGTGACGTTTAGATAAAATAAATATATACGGTACAAGTCAACGAATGAGTGGTATATTTTAAGGTTCAGATTCTTCAGGATGATAGAACTATTATGGACTGTTTAGCAAGGAGACATAACAAATTATCAGGTCTTAGTAGAGTTATCACCCTACTAAGACCTGATAACTTGTTATGTGTCCTTGCTAAACAGCCCATAATTATATATTGTTAATATGTTAATTATTTTTGCCATATTAATCTGTTAATGTTTATTGTCATGCTAATTTGTTAATCATTCTTGTTATATTAATATGTTAATGATTGTTGTGTTAATATATTCATAATAATTGCAATATTAATCTGTTAGTGACTGTTGTCATGTTAATCTGGTACACTGTACATGTAATCATTATTGCCATATTAATCTGTTAATGATTGCTGTTAATCTGTTAATCATCATTGCTATATTAATTTGTTAATGATTGCTATGCAAGGTGAAGATAACGAACAGTGATCAATCTCATAACTCCTACAAGCAATACAAATTAGATAGTTGGGCAAACACGGACCCCTGGACACACCAGAGGTGGGATCAGGTGCCTAGGAGGAGTAAGCATCCCCTGTTGACCGGTCACACCCGCCGTGAGCCCCATATCCTGATCAGGTAAACGGAGTTATCCGCAGTCAAAATCAGTGTGCCAAGAACGGCCTAACAATCGGTATGAAACACGTCAGACAGCATTTGACCCAATGCGAGGTTGCATTGACGAACTAGATCGTTATAACGACCATAGAATTTGCGAAATGCTGACTTCAATCGAGACTGTTGAAATCCCTGTACCATCAACTTGTTTGTCAGCAGCCCACCTCGATTTAAAAACTGACCATACCCAGAACAAGCTCTTGCACATCGAATCAGTTGAGATATATAAACACCATATGCAGGTGATAATGGAATATTGCTACATAAATGTGGGAAGTTGACGATGGAGAAGCTGAAATCATCCCGTTTGTCATACAGTTGAGTTGCTATGTTAATCTGTTAATCAGTATTGCCATATTAATCTGTTAATGATTGCTGTTAATCTGTTAATCATCATTGCCATACTAATCTGTTAATGATTGCCATGTTAATCTGGTAATCTTATTGCCATATTAATATGTTAATAATTGCCATGTTAATCTGTTAATCATTATTGCCATATTAATCTGTTAATGATCGCTATTAATCTGTTGATCATTATTACCATACTAATCTGTTAATGATTGCTGTTAATCTGTTAATCATTATTGCCATATTAATCTGTTAATGATCGCTATTAATCTGTTGATCATTATTACCATACTAATCTGTTAATGATTGCTGTTAATCTGTTAATCACTAGTGCCATATTAATCTGTTAATGATTGTTGTTAATCTGTTAATCAGTATTGCCATAGTAATCTGTTAATGATTGCTGTTAATCTGTTGATCATTATTGCCATATTAATCTGTTAATGAGTGTTGTGTTGATCTGTTAGTCATCATTGTCATATTAATCTAGTGATGTTTTGTTGTGTTAATCTTTTCATGAGTGTCTTGTTTATCTAGTCATAAGTGAAGAAAGAGGTGCCCACGATAAACTGCGATTGTATTCAGTTATCCTTCATTATGCGTCAAATTTAGAAATATTGTCACGATTCTCCGGTAGATGTAGGTTATCAATTCAGTAAATTTTGACCTTTAACTTCTACATTTCAATATAAACTACCTTTAGGCATGATGGTAGTTATTGCCCATTATTGTACTATACGGAATTACCATTCTATCGGCAATGTTGCGTCTAGTTCTATCGTGTGTTCTGGGTGAGTTTTTGTTTATCGGGGTAGTGCGTGCATGTCTACCTATGTGTGTTATGTTACGTCATATCACCAATCTTCTAGAGAAGGATTATTTCTGCAGTCTTGTCACAATCTCTCTCATCAAATAAGTTATATTCTACATACATGACCGATATCATAGTCGCATGAATGGCTCTGTCTGAGAATGTTATGACGTCTCAGATGACTGTGAGAAGTATTGCTTCTTCATTACAATTCTTTAGCACTTATACCGCTAGAATTCTGGGTCTGTTTTTGATACATGCATCACTCGTGGTACACTAATGACAAATAAAACGCCCAAATCACGACCACCATAGACGCTATTAGAAGTGTATCATACACATTGAAAAAGATAGGCATACATGTGTGGTGAATTTAGAAGTACAATTAAAGTAATGGGAAAGCTCTCTTGGTTCTTAAAGCGAGTTTTGGTTGATTTTTTAAAAAATCGAACAGGCTTGTTTTTCTCACAATAAGACCTGATTCAAATTTCATCAAATTAAATATATTCTGTACGTAAGGTAGCCACAATGCATCATTGTCAGATCACATTCATTTGATTGTTTTTTTCTTCTTATATTTTATATCATTTTCGTTAATGCAGCGCTATTTCTCAGCAAAATATAATAATAGAAAATAAAGCAGTGACTTGAAAAACTGACAAGCAAAAAAAAAACATTCTTGGAAAGGTTTCTTTGATGCAGGGAATTAATCAAAACGTTAACATAAATAGTTCTACCTTTTCAATTAATTGGGTCAGAATATTTTTCATTTTAACCAGAAATGAAAGAAATCTAGAAATTGAATTATAGTGTCTCGGGTTTTAAAACTAAAACACAATTTGTCAAACACAAAGAAAATAACATCTTTAACCATTAGTGCATTTACTCCTGCTGGGATTACGATTCCCTTCTTCATATAGATACACCAAGATGAAGGACCAATGATTTTTGGACCAGCAGGCATGCTTATGAACTATCTTAAGATGTCTTAGGAAGAATCTTATAACATATCTTAGGACTATTTTTAGATATGATATAGGATGTAAATTGAAATGGTCTCAGTGGTATCTTAAGTTAAGATGTCTTAAATTTTATCTTAAGATCTTTTTTAAAGAGGTTCGCACCTGAGATTTGGAGTAATGTGAATTTTTGGGAAGTGTATTTTTGATTTCTACATTGAAGGGGAATTAGGAAATTAATAAGAAAAATTGGGGTCGCAACGCTTGTTATTGAGCCATAGTGTTCTATACATGACCTTTTTGCACTTAAAATTTATTCAATTAAACTTGATATTTCTGACGGTGTCAACACAACATAAGCAACACAAATCAATCATTACTTAAAATAGATACATAATAATGTCTTCTAACACTACAGATAAAAAAAAAATTAATACTAGTAATGTATAATAAATAATTACCTTTTTGCACTTGATATACGAAAAACTTCATGATATCAAATTTGATAGTTTAAAAGAATATATTAGGAGTAATGTCAATTTCTAAAATTTTACACAGTTTTCAAGATCTAGTCTTACAATTTAAAATGAAACTTAGAAAAGTGGGGGCTGGAGATCAAATTTTTAAATTATTGGCGAAAATACTGAATTTTTACACAAAATTTCAAGTAAATTAATGAAAACTTTTTTTGAGAATCGCTGTTCTGTTTGGAAAATTATATCAACCAATTTGATAAATTACAACATTTCTTTTTATTAATTATTAATTTTTTATTTCACAAATATTGACATAAGACAGAAGAACATTTGCCATTTTTTTCTAACCACTTTCACACACTTTCATACTCACACTCATACATTTGTTGGTAAGCGCTTGCATTTTTAATATAATTGTAAGAGAAAAATGATAATAATACAGAGCTCGAGTAAATAGATAAAAGTACATGTGGTTTCAAAAGTAGGGAAAAAAACATTGCTTGAAATAGCAAAATTATGATTTTTTTATGTTGTCAAAAAGTGTTTTCCATACATGCCAGGTATTTTCAAATTCTTGTATTTCTAAATTCTGATACGCAATACATTTTTCAACCTTGTATTTGTTGTATAGAATTAGATAGAACAATAATTCCAAGAATCTTCGTAATTTGGTTTTTTTTTCAAACAAGAAAAAATATATTGTTTTGTATAAAGGATAAGGAAGTTTACAATTCTGTTGCCTTTCGACAATGGGAGTTCACCTAATAAAATGTTAAGTACATTAAAACCTATTCTTTTGGAAGTTGTTTTATAAATGTGCATGCTCAGATTGCTCCATAATATAGATACTTTTTCAAAGTCAATGAAAACGTGTTGAATTGTCTCAACTTCATCATTACAAAAGGTACAACAATCAAAAGACACAACATTGATTTTTTTATGATAATAATTGACAGGCAGAATTCTATGAAGTAATCTATACTGTGACCATTGGATAGTAGAGTCTTTGGTAGTCTTAAAACATACAGTAAAAGCATCCTTAACACATATTTCTATTCCATAAGCTACCAGATCTAAATTCCACTTTGAAACAGAAGTAGGTATATCATGGTTTACATTTAACTGTTTGTATACAGATTTAGTACATTTAGTTTGCAAAATCAAAGGTTTATAATATAATGGAATATAAGGTGTAAAAGATGTAAAACTTATACGGTACCAATTTTGATGCACCAGATGCGCATTTCGACAAATAATGTCTCTTCAGTGATGCTCAACCGAAATGTTTGAAATCCGAAATAACTATGAAGTTTTAGAGCTAAATATAGCCAATAACAGTGTGCCAAATAAGTGGAGCCAAATTCGTCCAAGGATAAGAGCTATGCATGAGGGAGATAATCCTTAATTTTGAAATGAATTTCTAAATTATATAACAGCAATTTAATATACATCCGTATTTTCGAGCTAGTAAAAGATCTATTGAATAAACCTTTGTTTTCAAACAATTTCAGATGAGTTGATATTGCACTCAATACACTGTTATATTGTAATATACAAACTTGGATATCAAATTTATGTTGAAAAAGGTTATGTGATAAAAGATTCCCTTTGTCATCTAGGAAATCGTCTATGAGTTTTACACCTTTTTATACCAGCTTTTGATAAACAGTGTTTTCATACCCACTCTAATATTTGAATTATACCACACAGGAATGCTGGGATAGGATTCCTTGTAGAAAGTTTTGTCAAAGGATTTTATTACATGGAGCATAGAATTAAAAACATCTTGCCAAAAAACATTGTTTTCTGAAATAACACATTCAGAAATAAATGCATCTCCAAAATCAAGTAATTTGTGAACAAAATCATGACCATTAATTGCTTCAAAAATATCTACCCAGGATTTATTTCCCATCAATAACCTTTTCAACCATGAACATTTTAAAGACATGATAAAATTGTTGATGTCCACCATTTTTAGACCTCCATGATGGTGGTCTTAAGTTACAATAGAATGTTTTACATTGTCACATTTTCCATTCCAAATAAATTCAAAAATATCTTTACTCAATGAATTAATTATCTCCTTTTTCGGTGTTGGTAGTGATAGAAATAAA
Source organism: Ostrea edulis (assembly GCF_947568905.1). Classification (NCBI taxonomy): domain Eukaryota; kingdom Metazoa; phylum Mollusca; class Bivalvia; order Ostreida; family Ostreidae; genus Ostrea; species Ostrea edulis. The sequence continues at coordinate 7,504,630 of NC_079173.1, read as the reverse complement.
TGGTTTATTTTCGGAATAATTAATGTTTTAACCACTGTAACCCGACCAATTGGTGTTAGAACTCGCCTTTTCCAATGTTGTAGCATGCTCTTTATTTTTGAAATCTGTATGTTGTAGTTTAAATCTGTAATTTGTTGTAAGTCTACTGAAAAGTTAATACCTAATAAATTGTAAGTTGTTGAACCCCAGTCAAGTTTCCATCTAGTGTGATGAAAGACCTGATTTGAAAACTTTTTAGATCTGACCCAAACAATTTTAGTTTTTGAGTTGTTTACCTTTAAACCAGAAAGTTTAGAGAAAAAATCTAAGGTATCTAATGCTGTAAAAAGTGACTTAGGTGTCCCATCAAGAGCAAGTGATGTATCATCTGCATATTGACTTATTTTGTGTTCCTTATCACATATCACAATACCTTTTATATCCTTATTTTGTTTAATTAAAATTGCAAGAATTTCTGCACAAAGGAGGACCAAATAAGGTGCAACAGGGTCGCCTTGTCTACAGCCCCTCTCAATATTGAATTGAGTAGATAAACACCCACTCTGTAACACTGCAGCCCTAAAATTTGTATTAAGAATCTTCACCCATTTAATAATGTATTCATCAAAACCTAAATATCTTAATACTTTATATATAAATGACCATGAAATGGAGTCAAAAGCTTTTTCAAAATCAATTAAAACCAATAGTCCTGGTATATTTGCACTTTCTGTATAATGCATAAGATCATAGATAAATCTGGTATTTTCTCCAATGTATCTTCCCTTTATAAATCCAGACTGGGTGTCTGAAATAAGATGATCTAAAGTAGACTTCATTCTGTTACCAAGACAACCTGAAATAAGTTAATACAAGACATTTAACAATGTAATAGGTCGCCAGTTTTTTTTTAAAAATTGTCTAGATTTATCACCTTTAGGCAAACATGAAATAATCCCCAATTGCTGAGAGATGGGAAGCTCTTTTTGGAGAAAATACAGTTAACAGATTTTGATATGAGTTCTTTCAGATATGTCCAAAATATTTGAAAAATTCTACATTATATCCATCACTACCTGGAGATTTATTGTTTTTCATATTTTTTAATACTTCAGACACTTCTTTTTCAAATATTGTTCTTTCCAAAGACTCTGAAATATTTTTGTCCTACTTTGGAACACAATTTTGAATAATTTTGTTAAGATCTAAATCTAAAAGTTCTGAATCTTTATTTGTATATAGAATTTGGTAAAAACATTTAACTTCATTAAGTATATCCGCCTGTTCATAGATCATACCATTTCTTTCAACTTCTAATTTTTTAATAGTTTTATTGAAATAATTGCGTTTTTCCAGATTGCAGAAATACCTCGTGGGTTTTCCCCCTTCCTCTATCCATCTAACTTTAGATCTTATGGTATGACCTTCCATTTTTTATTTTCTGAAGATTTCTAAAATCAACCTCTTTTCTTCAATAAGATGCAAGTCTATTTTTTCCTCAGTTTCTAAGTGACCTATTTCTGCAAGTAGAGATATTTCTTGCTTTTCCTTTTGTTTTTTCTTGTAGGAAGAGTATGAAATAGTAACACCCCTTATTTCCATAAGTAAAACCTCAAATAGTATACTATCATCAATAGATCTTGTGTTATCCGTGTCACTTTTACTATATTGTCTACAGGCTTTATGAATAGTTTCTTTGACTTTCTGTACATATTCTTTATCTGAAAGAAGACTATTATTGAATTTCCGAAATCCGCATCCCCTTTTAAAAGAGTTAAATTTTAATTCTACAAAAACTACAAAGTGATTTGATCTATAACCAGGTTTAATTAAGTATGTTTCCACAGAATTGGACAAACTTTCAGAGATTAAAATGTAATCTAGACGACTCTGTTTTAAGGGTGTCTTTTTATGCCATGTATAAACCCGTCTATCAGGATTCAAAATTCTAAACTAATCTAGAAGTTGTAAGTCATCCATAATCTCTAATACTTTCTTCCTTGCTTTGGGGTTATTTATTGAAGTATAGTTATTTGTATCAAGATTAGTGCAAGATTAAAATCTCCTAAAAGTATATAGTACTCATTATCCAGTTCTAAAAAAACCTCACGAACATATTCATAAAACTCAGGACTATCAATGTTTGGACCATAAATGTTAATAAGAGTGACCCTATTATCCTCTATTGTTAAGTCTAGGGCAATTAAATTTCCCTCTTTGTCCCTCTTTTCTTGGTGTACATTGACTTCAAAATTATTGCTAAAAAATAAGGCTACCCCTCTTGCATTTGATTTATAAGAGTTGAAGAAACATTTATAGCCCCACATGGCTTCAATATATGGTTCTGCTTCAGGAGTGAAGTGGGTATCTTGAAAACATATTATAGAATAACCTTTCGATCTATAAAAATTTAACACATCTTGACGTTTTGATAATGTAGCCAAGCCCTGGCAATTCACAGTAGCAATTTTTATGGAATCAACCATTTTCTAAAGTAAAAAGACTAATATATAACATAAAGCATTGCATAATTGCTATTTGGATATTGTAAGCAGACATTTACCGACATATACATATAAAAAAAAATAGTATCTTTATTTATAAACAAAAATGCTCTCGACCACTTTCACACATCTTCCACACTTGTAAACAAAACCTTAACATTGATCCCGAATGTATTTAGTTTGAGTCACGATCCACATGACAAAATACAGGCGAGAATTTTAGGGTCGTCTCCGCAAGAATAAACACACTAGCGCCGGTGTTTAAGTTTCTCATTCACATCATCCAAAATGTCGAATTTATGTCTGTTTCCGCAACTATCGATGGCGAACAATTTACCATTGAAGTACCATGCTGAATGAATCCTAGAGTCTTCGTTTAGGTCTCGTATGAGTTTAGCGTTCATGGGTGTAATATGGTCGTGCATAATGAGGTGTTTCTTCACTCTTTCCTGTGACCGATTCTTTATCACTCTTATTTTTGTCTCTGGGTCACGAAATTGGGCTATTACCGGTCTTGGACCGTCCCTCACTCCACCTGGTACCCGATGAATGGCCACAATATCTGCAGGTGCCAAATCGATATTGACCGACTCTCTGAGGATTTTGTACAAGTCCTCACGCAAGTTTTCACCCTGTTTTTCCTCCCACCGCAGGAACTTTATGTTACTTTTTTGAGAGTATTGCTGATTTTGATTTGTAAGTCTAATCGCACTGCCTGCTCTACTCTGCAGTAGTTTAAGATTTTCTTTCATACCTCGTAGCTCCCGTGCTTGGTCACCTAACTTCTCACGTAGCGTCTCAAAGTCAAGGTTGAAGCCGTCTGAGATCTCTCTAACGTGTCCTTTAAATTCTTTCGTATTGTTCTCAAGTTTTTGTTCAAATTCTTTCTTTACATCGGCTTTGATTTCTTTTGTGGTGTTTTCTTTCATTTCTGTCAGAATTGTGCTTTTCACGACTGCAATGATTTCCTCTTTCATTTCCTTTTTTATCTCCTCTAGAATAGAGGACACAATGTCTTTGATTTCTATTTTGCTCACCATATTGTCTTTAATTTCCGACAATCTGTCCTGAATCAATTTCAAGTCCATTGAAATATTTAATGTACCTGGATGGGCCCCGCCTAATGGAGAGTCCATATCTGAGCTGTCTGTTCTCTTCTGTTTTTTAGCCGACGCTTTTTCAGACACTGTGGAATTTCTAACGGCTTGAGGAACACTGTGTAGATTTAACTGCACCAATTTTCTCTCCGGTGTTTTCAGAATGTCCGTTTGCTTTCTATCTGCTTTTTTCTTTTTCTTTTGCTTATTGTCCGCCATTGAGTAGTAATCACGATAGACACAAAGATTCACAATATCTTCCAAAAAGTATCCAAAATACTCACATGCGTTTTAAAGTATCACAGTAGTGTCAATCAGATTCCAAATATTTAAATAAAAATCCGGCTTAAGAACGTCAAAAATAGAACAAAATTTGATTAAATAAACGGAGCTCTTTCACTTGTGTCAGTACTACTCCATCACGTGATCCGATCCATCATAAATTACAACATTTGAACTAGTTCCTAGTCTCAACTACGTGTATCATAAATCATAAAACTGAAATATATGTATAGGAGTATAAAAACAGACGATACATTGGATGAAACAGAAACTGCAATATCATGCAGAATTAGAACTTTTTGATTAATGAATCCTTCCGCCACAAAATATAATCCCTGCCAAACCCTTTCAAAGTTTAAATTGACACAAAAATTTTCAACTGGATAGGTTTCAGCAATAAATGTGTAATATGTTTGCACCAATGGGATCAATATTGAACCAGTAAATACTTAGTTGTAACATCCTGCGCAGTTGTACTGAAAAGCTCAGGAGCTAACTTTCTTAAACCAAATATAAAACGTGCAGTTATTTGGTACTAAATTTTTTATAGTGGATCGATATCTCTCTCTCTCTCTCTCTCTCTCTCTCTCTCTCCATTACATAGCAAGACGATTTAAGACCCTCTTACATTTGTCCCCTTGATCCGCCACGCCTCAACTATAAAATTACGTCCAAAATACATAGTGAGAGAGTCTCCCCGGCAAACATCCCTAACACTCCTTCTATTGTTAGCGAATCCAAATGTTGACCAGCGCAGAGGGTGTGGGAACGGGGACAAAATAAAGCAATAGGATATTGAAATGCATTTTCTTTACTATACCAAATTTTGTGTATATTTTAAAGACACTTAACCATTTTCAAAACAATGAAATACATACAAATATGAATACAAATTTAAAATGAATGTCTTTAATTCACATGAGTGGTCTTTTTGTCAGCTAGCGAGAAAGGTGTCTCATTCGGACTCTAGCTCCATCATTTATAGGGTTTCCAACATATTGTTCCTTTCACATCTGTCCAAGATCCACTGGGTTACAACCCTCTGGTAGAGATACGCCGTTTATTATGTAATACAGCAAATGCTACTGTAATTTTACAATTATTGCTTTCTTGGGCGTGTAGAGAAGATCTCCCCCCCCCCCCCCCACTCGAATCGACACACTTAAATAATCTCGACTTTAATACATCAAATGCTCACTCAATTGTATTTCTTGTTCGAATATGAACATAGGTATATATGTATTCTGCTGTATTGGAAAGGTTAAGCACAGGTGTAAGGAGCCATGAACGAAGTAGGTATGCACTGTCGCCAAGTAGACATCCATCCAACGTTTTTCGAAAGAAATATTTTTCATTTATGATGTTAAAAATTAAAAATATAGCTCATTTAATGTTGACAATCAACATTTGGACCGTCTGAATGTAAGGATAAGAGCAATATTTTAGCTTTAATCTGCGTTACGTAAACAAAAACTCGTGTCTTTTTTTTTCGTAAACAAACCAGTGAAACATTAATTTTGTAATTTAAAGCATCTGTATTTTGTACAATTACAAATTTTAACTTTTAGATGACACATTTTACCTAAAGCATACTTGAGATGTGATATATATAATAAACTTGGATCAATATCCATTTATTTTGAAAACTCGTAAACCATAACACACCTCAATCTTTGTTTTCAAAACAAATAATAAACTCTTTATAATGAGCTTCTGTCATGATGAATAACCTTATTTTTTTTTGTGAAACCTTCTAAACATATTAGACCGCAGATTTTGATTACTTAAAGTGAAATACAAAATTCGGGAGTACCTGTAAAGTGCGAAACGAAATCGAAACGAAACGAAATCTACCGAAACGAAACGAAATCTACCGAAACGAAGCGAAAAAGATTGTATTATCGAACTCTTATTATAATTAAAAACGGTATCTTAGGCCCCTTTGTATCAGTCAAGCCGAAATCCTACATCAAAGGGGAGGCGAATTTTATTTATATGTGGTAACTTTCACAGGGGCCTAAGATACCATTTTTAATTATTATTATAAAAGAGTTCGGTTATACAATCTGTTTCGTTTCGCTTCGGTAGGTTTCGTTTCGTTTCGGTGGGTTTCATTTCGTTTCGCACTTTACAGGTACCCAATTCACATTTGGAGGAAGATCGTGAATCAGTCCCTTTAAATTAACAAACATCTGTAGGTGGGTTTTTTATTCTGATATGGGTTCCTTCTATAACGTCTGTATTTGGAAATCTTGCTATCTAATAAAATTCACCCTTTATATTATTGAGCTCACGGGGCACCCGTTTTTATGGTCATTTCCGAGGACATTCACACCTGATGCCGAGCGTTTGGCGATGAAACTCTCTCTACCTGTTTCAACAACTTAGGTATGTCGCGGCCGGGATTCGGCCTTCCGCATGCAGGATGAACGCTATAACTTCTAGACCACCGCGGTGGTGCGATGGAGAAGATGAAAGAATGTCGTTTGCCATAACGCTGTGCTTGAGTTTGCCGTTGATACATGTAACTATATTCAATAGAATATCCAAATATGAAAATATAATCCATTGTATTTTTTCAATGGAGACAAATGATTGTGCAGCCGTGTAATTGAATTTTGAAATACATTTCTTTATGAATTCATTAAATAGATGGAATGTATGACGTCATTAACTCTCGGAAATTTATATCCAGGGTTTAATGTCCATTCTAAAGTTATAATTTTACGGAGAATACATCTCCTTGGTACTTGTAACCCCATGTCTTTGGCTTGAAATGAACCTCATTTTAAAAATAAGAGGTGTCAAATGTAGTTTACCTGCGTCATCCAGTTGATCTCTCGTGATTGTAAATTGTTCGCAGGCATGTGCCGTGCGTTCATATTTCAGTACAATCAAATTCCTCTCTGAAAATACATTGTAATCATTTCATTAAATTTGGTTTGGAACATTTTTGGGTAAAGAGATCTTGACTATGAATTTCATGGTCACGGCACCCCTGGGATCTGAGGGGTGGACAAAAACCTAAACAAAATTAAATGAAAATTAAAAAAAAAACTTTCTTCACTATGCATTTTTAATTAGGATAAATAAGGATGCCTCTACCCAAAGTGTGAAATCCATAGCCCCTAGTTCATGGGTTCTGGTGCCAAGGTACATGGCACATTTCACATGCTTTATATAGTGAAAATACGTTAATTTTTATGCCTCCGAGATCGAAGATCGGGGGTATATTGTTTTTGTCCTGTCTGTCATTCTGTCTGAAACTTTAACCTTGCTAATAACTTTTGAACAGTAAGTGTCTTATGCCCCCGAGATCGAAGATCGGGGGGTGGGGGCATATTGGGTTTTTTCCTGTCTGTCATTCTGTCATTTTGTCTGAAACTTTAACCTTGCTAATAACTTTTGAACAGTAAGTGATAGGGCTTTGATATTTCACATGAGTATTCCTTGTGACAAGAAATTTCCGTGGGTACCAACATTATTGACCCCGTGACCTTGACCTTCGAGTTTGATCTACTTTTTGAAAACTTTAACCTTGCTAATAACTTTTGAACAGTAAGTGATAGGGCTTTGATATTTCACATGAGTATTCCTTGTGACAAGAAATTTCCGTGGGTACCAACATTATTGACCCCGTGACCTTGACCTTGGAGTTTAATCTACTTTTTGAAAATTTTAACCTTGCTTATAACTTTTGAACAGTAAGTGATAGAGCTTTGATATTTCACATGAGTATACCTTTTGACAAGACCTTTCCGTTGGTAATAAACCTTTTGACCTTGACATTTGACCTACTTTTATTCTTTTTAGATAGGTCATAACTTCTAAATGGTAAATATTAGAGCTTTCATATTGTAATGAGCATTTATTGTGACAAGATCTTTTTACTGGTACCAAGATATTTGTCCTTTTGACCTTGGTCATCTTTGGAATTGGCCATTATCGGGGGCATTTGTGTTTCACAAACACATCTTGTTGGAAATCTTTGTTAACCCTGCGCTGCTTTAGGGGGGATATATAAATGGTGATGAGGATCAATGGGTCATCATCCAAAATTGACTCAAGAGGTAGAGATTCAGACTTTAAGAAGGGGGTCAAATGGGTGCATTTATATTCACTGAATCTCGTTTCTTACATTTCTTTTGAAACTGACATTGCTTTCATCATAGACAATGAATATTTAACTAGTTCGATTCCATTTTTAGTACTATCTGCCCGCGTAATCATTACCAAGTATGGAGCGCCGTCATGGCCACATGGTTTATTGGTTGCTCCGTTTGAAATAACAAAATGATCAACGATATGATATGTTAGTACTTAGATATAGTTTATATTTACAAGCATTCATAAAAAATAGAAATATAAACAATTTCTTTGTTGTTTTATCGAATGATGTATGATGGTGGCAAGTATTGCTTACACTAGTTATGTAATATTTTTTTGCGATGATTGCTACCTTCATCACCCGATGAAACAACAAAGAAAGCTTTTTATATTTTAGATAACTGTGTATATAATCGAAATGTGTTTATTCTTAGAAATCTTCTCCTTTACTTTTATACATTGGAAATAGATTACTTCACGCATTGTAATGGGGAGTATGTGGTCTTAATTTCCTAATTACAAATGTACCCATGCACTAAAGGTTCAGGCTCCTGGACGGTATAGACAACGTGGATATTATAGTGATGTATATCATCCCTCTCTTACATTTTTTGCTTTGCCCTAATTAATTATAGTAATGCCTTTTTACAGTTTCCGCCGTATTCAGCGCCTGCCCGGCGGACTGGAGTTCCGTTGACAACCATTGCTACATGATTAGCCATGCTAAACTGACGTGGCCTGAGGCTGCCGTACGTATTCCATCACACAATATACGTTTCCTGTTTCTCAGAATCATCTAGAAATTTGCAATGCAATTAAATGCACGGGACAAATGAAAATGCGTAACGGTATACATATACGATGTATGTGGCCATCATTCACTACTTTTGCGGTTGAAGAATGAAAATCAATCAACGGGGATTAAATTACGTGAAGCACTGTAAAGTATTGTCGTTCAAGAATCCCTTTGATATCAGGGGATTAGAATTTATGACTGTCCTAACTTGCCAATGTGTAAACTAGTAGTAAGTGCTGTCTCCTTACTACACACTGTGTAAACTAGTAATAGTACCACTATCTCCTTACTACACAAGGTGTAAACTAGTAATAGTACCTCTATCTCCTTACTACACAATGTGTAAACTAGTAATAGTACCACTATCTCCTTACTACACAATGTGTAAACTCGTAATAATACCCCTATCTCCTTACTACACAATGTGTAAACTATTAACAGTACCTCTATCTCCTTACTACACAATGTGTAAACTAGTAATATTACCCCTATCTCCTTACTACATAATGTGTAAATTAGTAATATCACCACTTTCTCCTTACTACATAATGTGTAAATTAGTAATATCACCACTTTCTCCTTACTACATAATGTGTAAACTATTAACAGTACCTCTATCTCCTTACTACACAATGTGTAAACTAGTAATAGTACCACTATCTCCTTACTACACAATGTGTAAACTAGTAATAATACCCCTATCTCCTTACTACACAATGTGTAAACTAGTAATAGTACCACTATTTCCTCACTACACAATGTGTAAACTAGTAATATTACCACTATCTCCTTACTACACAATGTGTAAACTATTAACAGTACCTCTATCTCCTTACTACACAATGTGTAAACTAGTAATAGTACCCCTATATCCTTACTACACAATGTGTAAACTAGTAATAATACCACTATCTCCTTACTACACAATGTGTAAATTAGTAATATCACCACTTTCTCCTTACTACATAATGTGTAAACTAGTAATAATACCACTATCTCCTCACTACACAATGTGTAAACTAGTAATATTACCACTATCTCCTTACTACACAATGTGTAAAATATTAACAGTACCACTATCTCCTTACTACACAATGTGTAAACTAGTAATAGTACCACTATATCCTTACTACACAATGTGTAAATTAGTAATATCACCACTTTCTCCTTATTACATAATGTGTAAACTAGTAATAATACCACTATCTCCTCACTACACAATGTGTAAACTAGTAATAATACCACTATCTCCTTACTACATAATGTGTAAATTAGTAATATCACCACTTTCTCCTTACTACATAATGTGTAAACTATTAACAGTACCTCTATCTCCTTACTACACAATGTGTAAACTAGTAATAGTACCACTATTTCCTCACTACACAATGTGTAATTAGTAATATTACCACTATCTCCTTACTACACAATGTGTAAACTATTAACAGTACCTCTATCTCCTTACTACACAATGTGTAAACTAGTAATAGTACCCCTATATCCTTACTACACAATGTGTAAACTAGTAATAATACCACTATCTCCTTACTACACAATGTGTAAATTAGTAATATCACCACTTTCTCCTTACTACATAATGTGTAAACTAGTAATAATACCACTATCTCCTCACTACACAATGTGTAAACTAGTAATATTACCACTATCTCCTTACTACACAATGTGTAAACTATTAACAGTACCACTATCTCCTTACTACACAATGTGTAAACTAATAATAGTACCACTATATCCTTACTACACAATGTGTAAATTAGTAATATCACCACTTTCTCCTTACTACATAATGTGTAAACTAGTAATAATACCACTATCTCCTCACTACACAATGTGTAAACTAGTAATAATACCACTATCTCCTTACTACATAATGTGTAAATTAGTAATATCACCACTTTCTCCTTACTACATAATGTGTAAACTATTAACAGTACCTCTATCTCCTTACTACATAATGTGTAAACTAGTAATAGTACCACTATCTCCTTACTACACAATGTGTAAACTAGTAATATTACCACTATCTCCTTACTACATAATGTGTAAACTAATAATAGTACCACTATCTCCTTACTACACAATGTCTAACTATTAATAGTACCACTATCTCATTACTACACAATGTGTAAACTAGTAATAGTACCACTATCTCCTTACTACACAATGTGTAAACTAGTAATAGTACCACTATCTCCTTACTACACAATGTGTAAACTAGTAATAGTACAACTATCTCCTTACTACACAATGTGTAAACTAGTAATAGTACCACTATCTCCTTACTACACAATGTGTAAACTAGTAATAGTACCACTATCTCCTTACTACATAATGTGTACACTAGTAATAGTACCACTATCTCCTTACTACACAATGTGTAAACTAGTAATAGTACCTCTATCTCCTTACTACATAATGTGTAAACTAGTAATAGTACCACTATCTCATTACTACATAATGTGTAAACTAGTAATAGTACGACTATCTCCTTACTACACAATGTGTAAACTAGTAATAGTACCACTATCTCCTTACTACACAATGTGTAAACTAGTAATAGTACCACTATCTCCTTACTACATAATGTGTAAACTATTAACAGTACCTCTATATCCTTACTACACAATGTGTAAACTAGTAATAGTATCACTATCTCCTTACTACACAAGGTGTAAACTAGTAATAGTACCTCTAATTTCTTACTACACAATGTGTAAACTAGTAATAGTACCACTATCTCCTTACTACACAATGTGTAAACTAGTAATAGTACCACTATCTCCTTACTACACAAGGTGTAAACTAGTAATAGTACCTCTATCTCATTACTACATAATGTGTAAACTAGTAATAGTACCACTATCTCCTTACTACACAATGTGTAAACTAGTAATATTACCGCTATCTCCTTACTACACAATGTGTAAACTAGTAATAGTACCACTATCTCCTTACTACATAATGTGTACACTAGTAATAGAACCACTATGTCCTTACTACACAATGTGTAAACTAGTAATATTACCACTATCTCCTTACTACACAAAGTGCAAACTAGTAATATTACCACTATCTTCTTACTACACATAGTGTAAACTAGTAATAGTACCACTATCTCCTTACTACACAATGTATAAACTAGTAATAATACCACTATCTCCTCACTACACAATGTGTAAACTAGTAATAGTACCACTATCTCCTCACTACACAATGTGTAAACTAGTAATAATACCGCCATCTCCGTACTACATAATGTGTAAACTAGTTATATCACCACTTTCTCCTTACTTCACAATGTGTACACTAGTAATAGTACCAGTATCTCCTCACTACACAATGTGTAAACTAGTAATATCACCACTTTCTCCTCACTACACAATGTGTACACTAGTAATATCACCACTTTCTCCTCACTACACAATGTGTACACTAGTAATGTCACCACTTTCTCCTCACTACACAATGTGTAAACTAGTAATAATACCACTATCTCCTTACTACATAATGTGTAAACTAGTAATATCACCACTTTCTCCTTACTACACAATGTGTACACTAGTAATAGTACCTCTATCTCATTACTACATAATGTGTAAACTAGTAATAATACCACTATCTCCTTACTACATAATGTGTAAACTAGTAATATCACCACTTTCTCCTTACTACACAATGTGTACACTAGTAATAGTACCTCTATCTCATTACTACATAATGTGTAAACTAGTAATAGTACCAGTATCTCCTCACTACACAATGTGTAAACTAGTAATAGTACCACTATCTCCTTACTACACAAAGTGTAAACTAGTAATATTACCGCTATCTCCTTACTACATAATGTGTAAACTAGTAATATTACCGCTATCTCCTTATTACACAATGTATAAACTAGTAATAGTACCACTATCTCCTTACCACACAATGTGTAAACTATTAATAGTACCTCTATCTCATTACTACATAATGTGTAAACTAGTAATAGTACCAGTATCTCATTACTACACAATGTGTAAACTAGTAATAGTACCACTATCTCCTTACTACATAATGTGTACACTAGTAATAGTACCACTATGTCCTTACTACACAATGTGTAAACTAGTAATATTACCACTATCTCATTACTACACAATGTGTAAACTAGTAATATTACCCCTATCTCCTTACTACACAAAGTGTAAACTAGTAATAATACCACTATCTCCTTACTACATAATGTGTAAACTAGTAATAATACCACTATCTCCTTACTACACAATGTGTAAACTAGTAATATCACCACTTTCTCCTCACTACACAATGTGTACACTAGTAATAATACCACTATCTCCTTACTACATAAGGTGTAAACTAGTAATATCACCACTTTCTCCTTACTACACAATGTGCACACTAGTAATAGTACCAGTATCTCTTCACTACACAATGTGTAAACTAGTAATAATACCACTATCTCCTTACTACATAATGTGTACACTAGTAATAATACCAGTATCTCATTACTACACAATGTGTAAACTAGTAATAATACCACTATCTCCTTACTACACAATGTGTAAACTAGTAATAATACCTCTATCTCCTTACTACATAATGTGTAAACTAGTAATAATACCACTATCTCCTTACTACACAATGTGTAAACTAGTAATAATACCTCTATCTCCTTACTACATAATGTGTAAACTAGTAATAATACCTCTATCTCCTTACTACATAATGTGTAAACTAGTAATAATACCAGTATCTCATTACTACACAATGTGTAAACTAGTAATATTACCACTATCTCCTCACTACACAAAGTGTAAACTAGTAATATTACCACTATCTCCTTACTACACAAAGTGTAAACTAGTAATAGTACCACTATCTCCTCACTACACAATGTGTAAACTAGTAATATCACCACTTTCTCCTCACTACACAATGTGTAAACTAGTAATAGCACTGCTATCTCCTTACTACAGAATGTGTAAACTAGTAATAATACCACTATCTCCTTACTACATAATGTGTAAACTAGTAATAGTACCACTATCTCATTACTATGTAATGTGTAAACTAGTAATAGTACCACTATCTCCTTACTACACAATGTGTAAACTAGTAATAATACCACTATCTCCTTACTACACAATGTATAAACTAGTATTAGTACCACTATCTCCTCAGTACACAATGTGTAAACTATTAACAGTACCTCTATCTCCTTACTACACAATGTATAAACTAGTATTAGTACCACTATCTCCTCACTACACAATGTGTAAACTATTAATAGTACCACTATCTCATTACTACACAATGTGTAAACTAGTAATATTACCCCTATATCCTTACTACACAAAGTGTAAACTAGTAATAATACTACTATCTCCTTACTACATAATGTGTAAACTAGTAATAGTACCACTATGTCCTTACTACACAATGTGTAAACTAGTAATAGTACCACTATCTCATTACTACACAATGTGTAAACTAGTAATATTACCCCTATCTCCTTACTACACAAAGTGTAAACTAGTAATAGTACCACTATCTCCTTACTACACAATGTGTAAACTAGTAATATTACCACTATCTCCTTACTACACATAGTGTAAACTAGTAATAGTACCACTATCTCCTTACTACACAATGTATAAACTAGTAATAATACCACTATCTCCTCACTACACAATGTGTAAACTAGTAATAATACCGCCATCTCCGTACTACATAATGTGTAAACTAGTAATATCACCACTTTCTCCTTACTACACAATGTGTACACTAGTAATAGTACCAGTATCTCCTCACTACACAATGTGTAAACTAGTAATATCACCACTTTCTCCTCACTACACAATGTGTACACTAGTAATATCACCACTTTCTCCTCACTACACAATGTGTACACTAGTAATATCACCACTTTCTCCTCACTACACAATGTGTAAACTAGTAATATCACCACTTTCTCCTCACTACACAATGTGTAAACTAGTAATAATACCACTATCTCCTTACTACATAATGTGTAAACTAGTAATATTACCGCTATCTCCTTATTACACAATGTATAAACTAGTAATAGTACCACTATGTCCTTACTACACAATGTGTAAACTAGTAATATTACCACTATCTCATTACTACACAATGTGTAAACTAGTAATATTACCCCTATCTCCTTACTACACAAAGTGTAAACTAGTAATAATACCACTATCTCCTTACTACATAATGTGTAAACTAGTAATAATAACACTATCTCCTTACTACACAATGTGTAAACTAATAATATCACCACTTTCTCCTCACTACACAATGTGTACACTAGTAATAATACCACTATCTCCTTACTACATAAGGTGTAAACTAGTAATATCACCACTTTCTCCTTACTACACAATGTGTACACTAGTAATAGTACCAGTATCTCCTCACTACACAATGTGTAAACTAGTAATAATACCACTATCTCCTTACTACACAATGTGTACACTAGTAATAATACCAGTATCTCATTATTACACAATGTGTAAACTAGTAATAATACCACTATCTCCTTACTACACAATGTGTAAACTAGTAATAATACCTCTATCTCCTTACTACATAATGTGTAAACTAGTAATAATACCACTATCTCCTTACTACACAATGTGTAAACTAGTAATAATACCTCTATCTCCTTACTACACAATGTGTAAACTGGTAATATTACCGCTATCTCCTAATTATACGATGTGCTAATGCTCCTTCTATACCATATATTCTAACAATGTCATACCCTAGCTTTGGAAACAGCTTGGCGGGCACCTTGCACTTACTATGTTACTGACAGGAATCAGTTGCTTACACCCGAGTTTTACCCTACTTTCAGGAAATGTGTGAAGCGCTACATGGAACTTTAGCAACCTTTGAAAACAGAGCAGACATCAGTGCTATTGCTTTCCAGCTTCACGGAGGTTATTAAGTCATTTTGTACCTGTCCCACGGAAGTAATTAAATTATTTTGTTCTGGTCCCATGGAAGTAATTAAATCAGTTTGTTCTGGTCCCACGGAAGTAATTAAATCATTTTGTTCTGGTCCCATGGAAGTAATTAAATCATTTTGTTCCGGTCCCAAGGGATTAATTACGTCATAGTGCCCCGGTCCCACGGTAGTAATTAAATTATTTTGTTCCGGACTCGCGGAAGTATTTAAGTCATTTTGCTCCGGAGTCACGTAGGTAATCTAATTATTTTGTTCCGGTCCCACGCGGGTAATTCACCCTTAAATGAACCACTCATTGTATTGGGATTACACAGAGATAAATTACGCATTGTATTTGGATTACACAGAGATTAATTACGCATTGTATTCGGATTACACAGAGATAAATTACTCATTGTATTCGGATTACACAGGGATTAATTACTCATTGTATTCGGATTACATAGAGATTAATTACTCATTGTATTCGGATTACACAGAGATTAATTACTCATTGTATTCGGATTACACAGAGATTAATTACTCATTGTATTCGGATTACACAGAGATTAATTACTCATTGTATTCGGATTATACAGAGATAAATTACTCATTGTATTCGGATTACACAGAGATAAATTACTCATTGTATTCGGTTTACACAGAGATAAAACTCATTGTATTCGGATTACACAGAGATAAATTATTCATTGTATTCGGATTACACAGAGATTAATTACTCATCGTATTCGGATTACACAGAGATAAATTAACTTAAACCATTGGTTCACCTACTTTTTCTCCGGCTTGGGTAGCCGCCCTTTAACAATTATGCAATATGCTTAATCATATTTATATAATCACACGATTTCAGTGCTTTTAACCGGTTACTTCTAAAATTTACAGAATTTATTGTATTACACCCTCACAGAAATAAACATCGAATACGGCTGTAACACACACACACCCTTTTTTCCACTTACCCTACAATTTGACGAAATTTACATTTCAAAAAGAATTCTCCACAAAATATTGTGTTTTGATCATAGATATTTTACAACCTGGTAAAGAATAGCATGATAAAGAGTTTGGTACCGTAGCCTGCCATTTTATGTCAAGTTTAGGATTGTGTATAAATGTTGCCTAAGCATATCTGTAAAGAAAAAAGTGTTCACTTAGTCTACCACAGATTTAAAAAAAAAAAGCATGGCGGGGGGAGGGGGGTCAAAGTACAGGTTTTGCATGCCAAGCCCAAATTGAAATCGGCCTCTTCTATACTTTACCTACAGTGTATTTTAGTTCTCATTAGTATTTTTTTTCTACTTAAAAGTCCCAATCAGGCTGACAAGTATATCTATTTTCCAATGGCAAATAATGATAGGGTCTACTTGCAGGCCTATTAGTAAAAAAAAAATCCACTTTCACACAGACTCGCACAATACACTAAAAACACGTTTCAAAACTCTTCTTTTATCGAGATACAAGGTCACCTCTTTCAGTTATAAGGTTGGTTCTTCACAAATTTTCCCGAAACTCGAGAAAATGAGCGCTCAAGTTTGACTGTAGGCCACGAATGTGCAAGATAGCGCAAGAGTTTGTTCTGCGTATGATCAGTTTTTAAATCGAAGCAGGCTACTGGCAAACACTTTGATGGTTGCAGGGGTTTCAATAGTCTCGTTTAAAGTCAGCATTTCGCAAATTCCACGATCGTTATAACAATCTAGGTTGTCAATACAACCTATCATTGGGTCAAATGCCGTCGGACATGTTTCATACCGATTGTTAGGCCGTTCATGGCAAATTGATTTTGACTACAGATTGCCCCGTTTGCCTGATCAATATATAAGGCTCACGACGGGTGTGACCGGTCGACAGGGGATGTTTACTCCTCCTGGGAACCTGATCCCACCTCTGGTATATCCAGGGGTCCGTGTCTGTCCAACTCTCTATTTTGTATTGCTTGTAGGAGTTATGAGATTCATCACTGTTCGTTATCTTTACTATTCACCTTTCATTAGATGTCTTCCGATATATGTATCATTTATATATACTTGACATGGAGCTGTAAAATCAGAACCTACTGACTATGAATAAACCATGATATATGGAATGGGCATAAAATCCTGAATTTTAAAATGTGTGAAAATATGGATTTAAACAAGAATTCGTGAAATGACAAATGCAAAGTCGCATGCAGCATATAGTACCGCGATTAATTACGAGGAAACTGTGATTGGAATCATTGGCTATAGAATTCATGTTAAAACTGACCGTACAGTCAGAACGTGCCGGAACATAATCTGGAATCAATTTTGAAATTCCATCTACAAGAGCAGACTCTCGATTCCGTTAAATGTGTCTTTATATCTCCCCATCAAAGGCAATTCAGTTTTTGATGCGGATTTTAGAATATTCTCATGGACTATATTTCCACCTTTAAATAGAAAGTTTTTATCATAATCAGACATACGAGACGAGAAAATTTGGGTGGATGGAACTGATTCAGTACGGGAGGGACACTGGATCTGGGCTTCCAACGGACATGACGTCATTTCCTCCTTCTCGGGTCGCGTTTCCAATAACGACAAGGACAAAAACTGTCTAAGTATGGATTCGGACCATCACTTCCAATGGTATGCAGAGAGCTGTCACAGCGAGGCTTACTACATCTGCGAGAAACTCAACGTCATCTCCGGGTATTTTTTTTTTAATTTCCTGTCCAGAGATTTTCTATAATTATTCAGAGAACAGGCTTGTCCTCTGTGAACTGATATTTAGTAAACTAGAAGATCATAGAAGCGTTACTTACGTGTAGAATTTAAGTTAAGGAAAGAGTTTAGTTGACCCAGAAAAAAACCCGGAAGATAACACCACATCCATCATACCAACGACCACACTTTACGAAGTGGAGGAGGTATAATTTTAACGTTAGAATTGACCTAACAACTACAAGCAAAGAAAAATAGCTATAGATAAACGAAGCTCTCTCACGACATGGATGACTGTAAGAGCGAAGCTCCCCCTATAGGTAGCACGTATGTACATGTTTAAAAACCAATGAAAAAGTAACCATACCTATGGAGCTTAAAACAAAATTGGTCAAAATGGCGTCGATTTGAATGCCAGAGCAAGAACATTTATTTCATCATTTTAAATCTCGTCATTCAAGCTCACGTCGTTCTTAGATTTTACATAAAATCCGTTAAAGCATGCAAACTATATTTTCTCAAACATATAATCTCGATTGTATCAGGTATCCTATGTTTGTGCTAAACACCAACGCTAAATATGACATCACAATCACTTTTTACATCAATTGCGTTGTGTATTTCGCGTATAATGAATAGGCGGATTAAATATCTTAAGTCGTGTAACAAGATGGTCAATTAAGATGATTTAACAGCAGTCTGTACCCGTATAACTAGGGATTTTTTAAATCCAGTTCTAATACCAGTACTTTGTGGTTCAGCTTTAAACATAGTTTCACCGTAAAACAATAGACGGCAAAGCCTCCTCACGGGCGCAATGAACACAGTATGCTTATCTCAATTTATTGACACATGAAAACTTAATCAGGTCGTAAACACATGAAAACATATTTAGTTCATATACCCGTGAAAACATTCATAGACACATATAATTAAGACATGTTGAGTTTATAATCACATGAAGGCATATTCAGATCATAGTCACACTCAGTCCATGCATCTACATAACTGTATCTGTTCGTAAATTAATATTCTTAAGATATTTACAACAGTATATCAAAGTTTTTGCTATCATGTAGCAAATCAAATATTCAAAGGCGACCACAGAAAAATAATGTTTTAGCGATTGTAAAAATTCAGTGTATTATATTTGTTTTTTTTTTTTTTTTTTTTTTTGGTTAATAAGAAAACCCCAGAAAGTTTACGATGTCAAAGAAAATACTCATGAGAGAAAGATATTTTGACAAACATTCAGAGACACGCGCACACTTGATATTTATGATTTCATATGTTGTAAAGAAATTTCAAAGTAGATTATGTAATTTTATCTCCCTTCAACAAATTTCTTGTTATTTTCAGTGGCTCAACATTGGTTGGATAACACAAATGGACAGGGGAAAAGTTACACAAAAATCAACCAACTCAACGGCAATGCTATTGTACGAATTCAATCATCAATGATAAATCTAGATGTTGATGGTGTTGTTGACTTATTTCTTCCCCTTTTACTGAGGTGAATTGGTGGGTAGGACAAGATGGAAAGAATACCTATTTCAGTCGCTATTATTATGGAGAGGTCGTCTGAGTGGCAATGCCCCCTTCCATCTTAAAACTTGCATTGTCAACAGTGTTTACAACATGGATATCATGTAGAGAAAGGGGAATATGGAGGCAGTCTCTGTATTCAAACTGAAATAAATGATTTAAAATTAGCCCCATAGTGATTAAATGATTGTTTTACGTCCCGTCCAGAATGCAATCACTTGCCTATGTTAACGTCTTAGGTTTGACGCAACGATGGTACGAGCGGAGCTGGAACTCGTTAAGCACTGGTTACGATGTGACCGCGATACCACGACCTGTATCCCAATAGTGTAATGTAGAATTTTACAATAACACCCAATTTAAAGAATTTCATTTCAGGTAATTTCAAACTCTAATAAGTGATTTACTAGTTTCTGTGATATACATTTGTATAAGTCTGTATGAATACACATTGTTTAAGTCTGTGTGAGTACATGTGTGTAAATCTGTATGAGTACACGTGTGTAAGTTCGTATGATTTACATGTGTGTAAGTCTGTATGAGTACACGTGATTGCGTCTGAAAGAGTACACGTGTTTAAGTCTATGAGTACAAGTGTATAAGTCTGTATGAGTACACGTGTGTAAGTCTTTATGAGTACACGTGTGTAAGTCTGTATGAGTACACATGTGTAAGTCTGTATGAGTACACGTGTTTAAGTCTGTATGATTTACACGTGTGTAAGTCTGTATGGGTACATGTGTGTAAATCTATATGAGTACATGTGTTTAAATCTGTATGAGTACACGTGTGTACCCTTACGGAATTGCAGCGCATACTGCATAATGCAGCATATGCTGCTTTAGTGCTGCAAGCACATACTGCATTGCAGCATATGCTGCTTTGGTGCTGAAAGTACACTTTTTTTGCACTGCAGATATGAAGTACAACTGCAGCA